>NC_139344.1:64843406-65083406 GCF_055883805.1 Amblyomma maculatum
ACTGCCTTGCATGATTTCTTTTCGTAAATATTCATTCCAGAGGTTCAATGGCGGACAAGTCGATATATTACAGAATGGGTATGTGAATGCTGGCGTTATTTGTAAACCTCTAGTATAAATGAAATACACGTCCATTTATGCTAAATAAAAACAATGGAAGACAGAATAAAAAAAAAAATCAGGTTGTTATCGCAATTCCACTTGCACCATGGGATTGCCCGGAAATAGCTTTTTTGAGCTATTTAATCTCGAAATTAAACGAAGCCTTGAAAGTTCCGATGATTAAATTCCTATTGTCCCAGCAAGAAAAAAAAAGAGTATCTTAGAGCATGCACGAATGCAACAATAGCTGCACCATAAGCAAGGCAAGGTTCGACCAGTCCTCGCGTTATAGTATTAACATATTCTCGTAGTTTCACAATTCGAACAAATTTATCCAGTGATAAAATCATGTATAGCCAGATTACTATTCAATCAATGTTCTGCAACAGATGATATACTTGATTTTTAGCGGAGGAAAACAAGACTCACGTACCGAACTCAGCACCTTCCCTTATCCCTGAACTATTAAGCAGAGTTTGAAGAGCGCCAAGAAAGAAATGTTCGAGTTACTTTTCCAAAAATAAGCTTTTATTTTCCAAAACATTTGCAAAGTATGAAACCGATAACGACGTACTACTCAATGATGAGCGTGATCGGATATAGAGCCTTCAGTAGGCGGCTCCTGCGTGCAAAAGCCGTACCAGGGGTGGTGAAAGAAATATCAGAACAATTTCCAGTTAATTCCAGCTTGTATCCACATGATACTCTTTGTAGAGTGCCCCACTTTGGACCGACAATCAATAGATCTCAAGTTTCTTCTGCCCAGAAGCATTAAATAAGCTGCCTTAACCACGTGCACCTCTACGTGGAACTCACCGATGAAAATGTACTCTCATTTTTATTCCGCACCACTGCACGTACGCATACAAACTTGCAGATAGAATAGACTCTTTACTGATATAAAACAAATGTTCCACTCCAAAATAGAGAGAGAAAATATCCAATTTCAACAAGGCTACTTTAGAATAATTCTCATTTTTATCTTCAGTTAGCTTAGAAACAGGTGCGCCAATTATACAGTAGCAATATAATAACATATTCTCTTGTAGATTGCAGAAGGCGGCTGATGGCGTTAAATCACCATCCGTCACTCTGGCATTGTGTAACCAACAAGTGAATGCAGCTTACGCTAGTGAGCATTTACTGACCACAAGCGTCCTTTTGGGTTAAAATTCCGTTGAGTTCAGGCGCCCACCTGACTGTGTAACAGTTAAAGGTACCCTGGCTGTGGCTTAGCGGATGGCGATTCGTTGCTGAGCCAAATGTCGCGGCATCACATCCTGACTCCTGCGGCCTTTCAGGGCGTCTCTCATATACCATGTACACCTTTGCATCACTACACCACACTTTAGATATAACACACCATACCGATTACAGGCATTTCTATGGAAGTTTATTGGCTTTTCCTGGGGACTGAAGCTTGCAAAAAGTGCCGGCGGAGTATTGCGAGCCAATGGCACTTTTCGCCATAGCTTTCTCTGCGTCCGAGTAGAGCAAGAATTCTGGGCTCTGCAATATTGTTAACCACAAAAAGAAGCTTTGTTTACGCACGCCCGTACGGCTTGGTTAAAGCGGTGCTCCCTTAGGTGTCTCCGAATGTGGATCCGTAAGGGGAGACACAGACAGGAAGCCGTTAACGTTATCGCACCATATGCCTAAAGGCGGAGCTTAAGTAGTCCTCGATATTAATTGTTACACTGCGCAATTTGAAAATCCTTGGCACCACAGCACGTTCAAATTTCTTATGGTCGGGCTGATTCTGAGCTGACAGCTTTAACGTGATTGATTTTACTGACACCGATATGAGGAGTAGGCGGCAGGAAAAAGCGTCATCGACGTGTAACGGCTGCCAATACTGAAATGCAACCTCAAATTCGAAGCTGCCTTTCATTGCCAACCCTTTTGGCTAGCCTGTCTATGGACGTGTTGTGTAGGTAAGTGAGTTAGGCTCTCTGTGAAAGAAAAAAAATTGCTAATGTTCAACCCGGCTGAACCCAGTGTGTCGAGCGATAGCTCAGTTGACACGATTAGGCGTGGCTACTGAACTTTTTGGTCAACGTGTTCAGACTGCTTGCCTAGCAACCCCAGCAACCGAGGAAGAAAATGCGTTCTTCATCCGCTTCAGTAGCGACCCAAGTCCTCTGTTTTGCTTTCTTCCTCGCCAACTCAGCTTCGTGCCACTATTCACCGTAAGGAACGTACGAAACAGCCCGGCGTCACCGATGCACCGTGGGCGGATGCGGCCCGGCAGCCGGCTCCACCTCTATGGCTTTCCGCAGCAGCTTATCACATGGTTAGACGCCATGCGTCATCACATATCACGTGCAGTTGCAGCTGCGAGGAGAACGCACGTTTCGCCTCAATCCTCAGCATCGAGGCGAGCAGCTGTCGTGCGACGTGTGACGTCACTAGCACGTGCGCTTTTCCCTCTCCTCCCAGCGGTGAGGCGATCAGCCAGTACACGGCGCGTCATGTGACTAACTGGGGCGGTTCTCCTGTTTGAAGGTCTAATCGGTCAGCCAGGTGACCCTCGAAGATGGACATGAAAGAATTCGAGCTATCGCTCTAAAATTTATATGTTGACCTTCACATTGTTTCGGCAAAGCGTTAGAAAACCTAATATTACGCTTACTTTTATATCGTAGTGTAGTTCCTTTACAATTTTTTTTAAATACATACAGCACCAGAAAAAATCTACAACACTGAGTTAACATGCAAGCGGCTGGCAGATTTCTCGCTGTATATGACGAAGACTTTTCCGAGAAGTGTGGCTGCGGTACAGAGGCACGTTACAGGTATGTGGCTTTTTAAAGTTTATGGTCCTTGTACTCATCGATTATAGGGTTCTCCGCGTGTTCATCGCACAGTTTACATGAGCACACTAAAATCCTTGAAAAACATCCCGTTTTAAGTGTGATTTTAAACTTGGCGAGAGTTATTCAGTGGCTGTATTTTGAACATATGTTCAAAATTCACTTTCTTTCCTCTCTGCAGTTCATCAACATTCCGTTTAATTCCACAACAAGCTGCGAAAACTGTCTGCTGACTGCCAGATTTGAAAGAGAGTGACGAATAGCAAATAGTAAAAAAAGTTTTCTTAGGTCCCAAAAGGCAATCAAGCTCATCCGTTTTCTAGCATCCTTTGCCTCTTTCGGTGAAATACGAATTGGTTGATTGATTGATTGATTGATTGACTGGTTGATTGATTGATTGATTGATTGATTGATTGATTGATTGATTGATTGATTGATTGATTGATTGATTGATTGATTGATTGATTGATTGATCGATCGATCGATCGATCGATCGATCGATCGCTTAACCGACCGACCTACTTAAAAATTATCTGAATGGACTGAGCGACTGCACTAAGTGGACTAGACTGATGGAGTGGAGTGTCTGACGGCCTCACTGGACTGACTGAAGCACAGACTTTACAGGGTTGACCGACCGACCCACTGACTGACTGACTGACTGACTGACTGACTGACTGACTGACTGACTGACTGACTGACTGACTGACTGACTGACTGACTGACTGACTGACTGACTGACTGACTGACTGATTGACTGATTGACTGACTGGTCTGACTGAATGGCTGGGCTGACTTCACTTGACTGACCTTACTAGATTAACTTTATGGACTTAGCTGGACTGACTTTGCGAGACTGACTGACTTTATTGAACAGACGGAATAAAACTATCGCCACGAAGAATGATGCAAGTGCTTATATTTGACAGTGTCAATGCTAACCTCCATTTAGTTGGAAGTCTTTTAAAACGGCGTTCAAAATTTAAATATTTAAGACACTTGAGCCTTTGCCTTTTATCAAAACAGCCGCACGAAACCCTTACATTTATCGATCCTCAGAAGTGGATAAAGGAAGGGAGGGGGGGGGGGATGTGGGCATTGGAGTACCTCGTGTTTTTAAAATAATAAGCCATGTTTAAATAACTCCCCAGTATAATCACGTGCCTATCAGCTACGGTGAGTCATTCTCAGCTGAAAAAAAAAAAAAAAAAAGTTTCTTCTCAACTGACAAAGTTATTCCACCTCATCCTCTCCTAAATTGACGGTGCTAATGCGGTTCGATTCTTGAATCTCTTGAAACCTACGTACATTGCTTCCTTTATCCAAACTTTTTTGAACTGGAACTGCTGAGATGACGATAAATACAAGAAGTCCATTTCATCCTAATGCTATTCAAGAGCAACAAACGTTTCGAAAGGAGGGAATGTAAAGGAACGTTTCTGACAGCACGGATCTTCCTCTTTCTCATAAGCCCTTTACAATTTTGCCTTTCGTTTTCGCAGATTTAGTTCAGGTGATTCGTTTTTTATCCATAATTGATCACTCCGAGTAAAACTTCTTAGTTGTGCGAAACGAGAGGAAAAACACTTTGAAATAAAAACTAATTATCCATTCAGGAAGAGAACTTTCAGGAATTTGTAATTAAAAATGTGAAGCCTCGAGAACAACTCCAGCCTTTTCCCACGAGACGTTCATTTTTATTCCAAATGAAGGGGAAAAAAGAAGGCGAGCAGTGCGAAGGGCAAGAAAAACGACGTCAACATCTCTCTTTTTTTTTTCTTCCCCTCTGAGCTCGTTTCATATGATGAATGCAAACTGCCGTACTGCTCGTGCCTGTTCGTGCAAAAGCACGAATGCGCAAATCAGTTCTTAATGGCTCGTGGGAGGGGAACGCAAGGAGGCAGTGGAGATGAGGGATGGAGCCGGATACCTTATCCGGGAGCTATTTGCAATCCTCACCAATGACGTTGCAGTGCTGAGAGAACTGAACCCTGACGCGCTCACGCATTTATCATGCTAGAAGGCGTCCATTTGGGGCCACGGTTGATTAAACATTAAGCCATTGATTAATCTATTTGGGTCACGCGTCTTCAACTCATTGCGGGAGTGTTGACAGGTACTGCCCAGGGATCGCAGAAAGCGGACATTTGTCATGAAAGCGATTGAAACGTCAACCGGATCATGGCCCGAGCCTTAAATGATTGGCGAATAAGCCAGCGCCTCTTTTTCGGCAGTATATAGCAATATGTGGTCGTTGCCATCTCTGTACATTAACGTCTGTAGACAAGTCAGCGACTACAACTGCGGACCTTCATGTTGCATAATGAGCTAGGCACTGCACAACGATTATTCGTGGATGCCTTTCTGGCTAATGGGCGGGGATCATTTCACCTTACAGAGGCATTGAATTGAGCAGATAGATCTTCGTAGCTTTCCCGTTCAAAGCTCTCGTGAATGAGAACCACGCCAACTTGTCAATGGCGAAACGGCAACATTTTACGTACTTTACGTATAGTGCTTACAATTTAGCTGTGTTAAGCCAAGATAAATTTGCGTTATATGGCGAAGGATAGCTTTCTCTATTAAAAATCTGTAATTTGATATTTACTCATAATTTCGGAGCTAATAAGGTCAGGAAACGTTTTTCACTAAAAGCGTCAGTCATTAGTTAGTCGTTAGCCATTATTCAGTCATTCTGTCGTTATTAGGGAGGATTTAAGGAATTATGTAAAATAGTTTGTTCGTGGTATAAAGATATATATTCAGGGGCAAACTCTGTGCCATGACGGACACATCATCATCATCATCATCATCATCACCAGCCTGACTATGCCCACTGCAGGGCGAAGGCCTCTCCCATATTTCTCCAATTAACCCGGTCCTTTGCTATCTTCATCCACTTGACCCCTGCGAACTTCTTAACCTCATCCACCCACCTAATTTTCTGCTGCCCCCTACTACGCTTTCCTTCCCTTGGAATCCAGTTTGCTGCCCTAAGCGACCATCGGTTATCCTCTTTTTGCACTAAATGTCCTGTCCATGCCAATTTCTTCTTGATTTCCACTAGAATGTCAGTAACTTGAGTTATTTCTTTCGCCCAATCTGCACGCTTTCTATCTCTTAACGTTACCCTTCCATTTTTATTTCCATAGCCCTCTGCGTTGTCCTCAACTTAGGTAGAACCCTCTTGGTTAGCCTCCAGGTTTCAGCCCCATAGGTGAGAACAGGTAAGATGCAACTGTTGTATACTTTCCTCTTGAGCGATACCGGTAAGCTGCTAGTCATAATCTGCGAGTGCTTGCCAAATGTGCTCCATCCCCAATCTTATCCTTCTTGTTATTTCTTTTTCATGGTCCGGATCTGCTGTTAGTACCTGTCATAAGTAGACATATTCGCCTACTACTTCCAGTGCTTCGCTACCTAACGTAAACTGCTGTTTCTCCCCGAGGCTGTTGAACATTACCTGAGTCTTCTGCATATTGATTTTCAAACCTACCTTTATACTTTTCCTGTCTAGGTCACAAATCATTCTTTGCAGTTCATCTCCTGAGTTACTTAGCAAGACATTATCATCAGCAAATCGCAGATTACTGAGGTATTCTCCATCTACCCTTATCCCTAACTGCTCCCGGTCCAAGTCTCTGAATACTTCAGCTAAGCAAGCTGTGAATAGTACTGACGAGGTCGTGTCTCCTTGCCTAACACCTTTCTTTATGGGAATTTTGTTACCTTGTTTATGCAGAACTATGGTTACTGTGCAGACACTATATATATCTTCCAGCACTTTCACGTATGGCTCGTCTACCCCATGATTTCGCAATGCCTTCATCAGCGCTGAGGTATCTACTGAGTCAAATGCTTTTTCGTAATCAATGAATGCTATGTATAAGGGCTGGTTATATTCCGAACGTTTTTCTATCATCTGGTTGATGGTATGGATATGATCGATAGTACAGTACCGTTTCCGAAACCCTGCTTGATCTTTTACTTGATTACAGTCTAAGGTTGTCCTTAGTAAATACCTTCTACGTAACAGACAGTAAGCTGATTGGTCTAATTTTTAAGGTCCTTAGCATCCTCTTTCTTATGAATGAGGATAATGTTTACGTTCTTCCATGGTTCTGGTACCGTCGATGGCACCAGACACTGCGTATGCAGGGTAGCCAGTTTTTCTAGCACGATATCCCGCCCGTCCTTCAACAAACCTATAGTTATTTGATCCTCTCCAGCTGCTTTCCCCCTTTTCATACTTTCTATTGCTTTCTTAACTTCTTACTTCGGACGGACACAATACGCTGCAACTCTCTTCCAATTATCTAACTAATTAATCAGGACGAAACCAAATTAAAGTTTTTATTATCGCAGTTGGATGAAGCTGTCAACAAGACTATACCATATCACTTTATTTTTAGAACGAAGAAAAATTCGTTTTCTCAACTACTGCAGCTCGAAGAAATGAGACACTTTCGTGATACGAAAGTGAAACAGAGCAAGACAAACGCATGAAGTTCTGCACAGAAGAGACGTCCGGTGGCGACGCGATGCAGCGGCAACGGCGCCAAATTCGTACTGGCTGCTCTTGTGTCGCGTGTCATGCACTTTATTTCGCTTCGTCGCTGTTTAATGTAAGGGCTCCTCAGGCGGCAATGACTGGCCTTTTCTTTGGACCAAGCTGCGCGGCAAAAAAAAAAAAAATGTATATAGCACGGCGCAAACCATTTCCATTTCGAACAGAACGGCGCTACCACTGGTTATGTCATGATCGGATGTCGCTTCTGTAACAAGCTTCGTGAGCATCTGATGAGCTCAGTTCGGGTTTCGTACGCAAAAAAAAAGAGAAAAAAGTCTCGGAATTTCTCGCAGGCAGGACCTTAGAAAACGAGGTTTCCTTCGTTTAAAATGTTGCTATGGCATCGCCTTGTTCACGGCTTCGAACTCCCCATTGGGACAAATCACCTAACGACAATACATAGAAAGGTAATTAACGGGTTTTAGTTGATTTCATGGATATAGTATATTAGCAATGTTTTTCAGCATATTTAGCACGTTGCGGCACACAGTTTGCTCCTCCCACTTTCTTTCTATTTTGAGCCGACTATCTAGAAATTTACTTAAAGTCGTCCCTAAAATTGCTTGTATAAAAGTCTGAGTAATTAAACTGGAAATGACAAGACTTCTCACCAACATCATACTGAAAAATCATGCGCGTCATGAAAAAAAAGCAGCAGTTTACTGCTAACCGGAACTTTTGGTCACCCATTCTGAATGCCGCTTCAGGCGCTCCTGACCGCTATTCCATAGGGCGTCTGTTTGTTTTTGGGGATGAATTATGAATTCCTAGACGTTGAAAGACGCGTATCTATTAAATGTTTTGCTTGAAACTGCAACGACTTAAAGAGGTAGTATCTGAAAATGACCATATTTACAGTGATCCATTGAAGCAATCGCAGGCTATTCGAGGCTTTAGGGTATCGCGGTAGACTAGGATAAAACTGTATCGCTGTCTATCACACAAAAAAGGTTGACTAAATGATAGGTACCTGAGACCATTTGTCGTTTGGAAAGCTAGTTGGTATCACAGGCCTCCGATGTTTATCCGCCTGAAATGAAGAAGTTTTGGATTTTGAAAGATTACTTCGAGACGCTTTCAACAGTAGCAGCTAAGATCGCTGCGTGTAATACTCACGTTAGATTCAGGCTTGAATATGCTGCAGCGAGGTGATCGTTTAACTGAGGCGCGTTCTGAAAAACCGGTTCTTTCTGTTTACGTTAAATATACCAAGACTGTGTAAGCGACTATGCTAATGGCACAAAAAGCACAAACTTTAGATTTGCATAAGGAAGTAAGCCTTCTATAGTATTGCTTAAAAGTTGCACTTTAGGCAACTTAAAACAAAGCTGCCGAATTCAATAAAATGGCCAAGCAGAGTAAATGAGTTTTCGTCAGCCTGAAGTTTCGCAGGAACAATCGCAATGAAGTACAGTTTTACTCTCCGACGACTGTTGGAGAGCAGCCCTTGCTTCCATCCAGTGCATTCGAATCGGAATGTCTTACGAAAGAACGGTAAGATTTCTTTAATACCCCTCAGAATTGCTGCAATATTATACCCGTTTTTTTTTTTTCGTATTCAACTACAATGCCCCTCCCGCTTGTACCAAAAAGCGAAATTGAGGCGCTTTTTCAGTATTTTAGAACTAGTGTGTTTTTATATATATAAAATAATAACGACGTCAAATTGTGCAGCCATCGAACTTTAGTCGGCCTGTATGCAAATGTAACGATTTGAAGTAACCAATTGGATTCCAAGGTAAGGTAAGCGCGAGGGGCGGCAGAAAATTAGATGGGTGAATGAGGTTATGAAATTCGAAGGGGTCAAGTGAATGCAGCTAGCACTGAAGCGGGATTTTTGGAGGAACATGGGAGAGGCCTTCGCCGTACAGTGGCTATAGTCCAGCTGCTGCTGCTGATGATGATGGTAATAACTAAATAAGCGCGTTGTCTTTAAAACGTGTGGAGAAATCGCACACCTTGCATAATCAAGCAGACATTTAGGATAGTTCATTATATTTATTACATGTGGCGCCAAATCAATGCAAAGAAATATTTCTATGAAAGGAGAGAATTTATTTCTAAGCCGCATTGGTTGGTTGGTTTGTGGGGCTTAACGTCCCAAAGCGACTCAGGCTATGAGAGACGCCGTAGTGGAGGACTCGGGAAATTTATACCACCTGGGGTTCTTTAACGTGCACTGACATCGCACAGCACACGGACGCCTTGCTTTTCGCCTCCAACGAAAAGGGGCCGCCGAGGCCGGGATTCGATCCCGCGTCCTTGGGAACAGTAGCCGAGCGCCGTAACCACTGCGCCACCCCGGCGGGGTTTACGCCGTATGATAACGTGGGATAGAGCTAGCTGCTTAAGATGAAGGTAATGACATTTTGTTAGCATTTGGATATTTATCAGCCATCCGGTACACAACTTCTCTGTGAGAACAAATAATTAGTGGCCTCGTAGTCGTACCCCGGCAGACGAGCAGTTTCCGACTGGCCATTTAGCGGTAAGCAAGACTATTAAGGAAACTATTATTTTATATTGAAACAGTAAGTGTCCTAAACCGTACGCTCAATTCTGCAGGTGAAATAGAAGATGACATTTTATTAAACCATAGAGACAGGTGATGGTTAGAAAGACAACATATATTAACCAAGCACATGAGAGTCAAGGCTGAATTGTAAGGATCTAACAGCACTTTATGAGTGACCTTGTCGAAGACAAACTCAAAGCCTTCGAAATTTCCAACGTAGGGTATTTTAATGCCTACGCTTCAACTCATCTCAGTAATATGACGTACAGGACTAATCCAGTGGAAATCTTTCAGAAAAGCTTGTTAGAAAGAAAATACAGAACTCAACTGTTAAAAATTTTATGACTAATGAGAAAATTACACGTTTCATTATTTTGAAAAGAACTCTACTGATGGACATGATCATAACAAGTAAAGCTCTTCGTACACCTATGAACAGCCTTTTCCACATTATAACCTTAAAGTACACCTCCGGTCAGAAGACCGCATTGAAACGCGAACTAAAGAAAGGTGGTTAGAAACATTCCATCGTGTTAATTACAGCTTGTGGGTCAGGGTCGACGATGCCACTTGAGGAAGTTAGTGTTAGAGATTAAGTATAACTGGTTCTGCGTTAGGATTTAATGTTGAATGCTTCGGTCGGAAATGGCTAAATAAGAAGTACGCCTATCACAAGTTAGAATATTTCATCGGTTTTTTTTTTTTTTTGTGAACATGGTAAAAATGACAGACCTGAGTATTTCACCCACAACGTAAAGTAACACAGGCAAATTTCGTTTGCCATACAAATATTTGCGCCACGGATTAAGCCGCGTAGCATTAATGTACATTTCAATCTTGTTTCGAAGCAAACCTGGCAAAGAGCTGAAAATTAAAGAAAGAGCATAGCAAGGACTACAGCAGTAACTGAGAAAATTCTATTTTTTTTGCTACTTCGGTACTTATTGCATAAGCGATCCGTGCTAAGGTGTTTTGAGCGCAGGGCCACGTTTATTTCTTTTTAAAGCAATATATAAAAATGGCTATATTATAAGTGGCGCTAAAGTTCGTTTAGTGACAAAATTCGAAGGGATGCAAGAGCTGACTGATTAACGCGCTTTGATTTTAAATATTCATCAGCTAGCTTAGATGCAAAAGTGCGCAAAATTTAAAGAGCTTAGAATATTAGCAAAGTTTTATTCATGCTTGTGCAGCCGACATTTATAAATATAGTGCTATGTCTTGTTTCGATGAGCGTAGTTTGCCAATCTGTCACCCGATATGTTGTTTTTCACACACCAAAAGTCAATCCTAAAAAACTGCAACCTGTTTTCGTAACAATGTGAGAGCATTTATGCTTCAAACCTCAATCTCTTGTTGAGAATGACAGCACCTGCCTACATGGTTAAAATTTTACATTGGTTTTAATCCCTTCTTCGACTGAAAAATCTTTGGAAGAGCTCAATGCAAATGCCTTTCATTATAATTTTACACTGTGAAAACCGAGAACGTTATTAATACTGTCACATGATATAAGGCGTCATAAAAAAGGCAAAAGAAAAAGCTAAAGAGTGATAGAGAGGAAACAGAAGCTGGCGTGCCTTGGGAACTCGCAGTATTCAGATTAAATATAACACTCCCGTTACGTACTGAGTACATAACAGTTGTGGTGGAGGTGCATGGATTTCTCAACACGGATCCCCGTTGTCTACGACAAAGCCGCCGACTCGCAGGTTTACCGCCCCTGCCATTCAATATGGCTCAAGACGGTGACGCCGACCGAGCAACACCTGCGGTGGGCAACTAGCAGCATTATCGCAAGCCGCGAATCTTTGACGCGAAATCTGAAGAGGAAGTCGACACGTGGTTAACCAACTACGAACCAGAGAGCCGGTAGAATCGTTGGAATTGCACCGTGAAACTAGCGAACATAATGTTCTTCATGGAAGGCACGACTTTAATTTGGTTTTGCAATCATGAGGACTCATTTACCAGCTGGATCGTTTAACAGAAGAAATCAAGACGTGCTTTGGCGTCGGATCCGCAAAAAAGAAACGCGCAGAACAAACGTTGCTGCAGCGAGCCCAGGTACCATGGAGAGACATGCACCACATATATCGAGCACATTTGGAAGTTTTGCAAGATTGTAAATCCACTGATATCCGAGGATAAAGTGGGACACTTCTTTAAAGGGATCGCTTAAGACGTATACACGTTGACGTCATCAGGCACTGCCACATCCATGTGAGAGTGCCTGATGACGTGACGTTGGCCCATGCCATCAGGCACGGGTCAACGTCACATCCATCGTGAGCGTTGATGTAAGTGCTTCGTAGTCGATGGCTGATCTGATACGCCGGATCACTCGAGGAGAACTGCTGCGTAACAAAGCTTTTGCCTGCCGGAAGGAACCCCAATATAACAGTTGCGCACTGCAGGCAGAACCCGAGATTCAATCAACTTCCTGGACTCCGGATCGAAATGCCTCATCCTTTGACGACCGCAGACAATATGAATCTCTTCCCGACAGCGAATGGGACGAAGAACCGCTTACACAGGCAGGACGGTTTGTCAAAAACGCAGGCTTACTAAAATTGCCATCCCGAACAAGTTTCAACGCACTTCTACTCTGACCGGTGATGCCCGCAACCTGTGTGTTACAGCTGTGGCATGACGGCACACATCTCCCGGTACTGTCGTTGACGGAGCCTGTTGTCACAAAACCATCGCCCGTTGCCCACCGCTTTTTATCCGGAATTTTATCCGCCAACGCCCACACCGACTTTGGATACCTACTGCCCAGCACAGAAGCCAAATGCCTCGCCTGCCTCCGACCACAACCTGACGCCGCCAACCCAAAGAGAGCGACGCATACCGTCGTCTCAGCGCAGTTCTTCCCCTCCGGGAAACTAGAAGGCGCGGCCGATGGAGGAGAGGTTGCCGGAGAATCAACGTTACCAATACATCTGCCTTTATTTATGTTAAAGAGCAAACTTGAAGTATTCATTGACGGCATCCGTACTATGGCGTTAAGTGGCACTGTAGCAACAGTCTCTGTTGTAGTTTAGGATTCAAGAATCGTTTGGGACGCAAAGTAATGTTCAGCGTGAATCAATCAGTGGTATTCCGTGGTGTTGGCGGTGAATCATTGGTGCCTCTGAGTGTGTGCAGCGCGAAGAATATGATTGGTGGTCAAGCGTTTCGAACCGAATTCACAATGCTGTCTCTTTCCACGTATGAAGTAATCCTAGGTATAGACATTTTTGCAACAGTGTGGTGCAACGTTAGAATGCCGGAGTGGACACATTTCACTGAATACTACGTTGACGCAGCTCTTGTAGAAGCCCCGTCGCTATATTTGGGAGCGTTTTGTTGTGTCTGAATATACAGTTGTACCTGCGATATCTCGAAAATTCATCCCAGTTGTTTCATCCACAAATTTGTACTAGGAGTTCGACGCCGTAATGGAAACTAGAACACTTACCAGTGCAAAGAAGAGTGCATTGGTGCCCCGTTGCATAGTTTCAGTGACCAGATGCCACACCTTGCTGTGGACTGTGAACTATTTAGACGAGCCAGCGGTGCTACCTCGTGGCATGAAACTCGCTTACTTCGAGGAAGTTATGTCGATTTCCGTGGCGGCAATCAGTGACCGGACTTTTGAAGTGAAAACACACCCTTTGGAGAGTTTCGAATCCAGGAAATTACAGGCACTTCTTTGGCAACAAAGGAGCGCCGAAATTTGTCTGGCCTGCTTTCCAAGCATATTTCCGTTTTTTTACTTCGCCCCCCCCCCCCCCCTCCCCTCTCAGACGTCGTCCACCATCGATTCTAGCTTCTTGCATTCATCATTCGAGTGATACTGAAACGTCTCGTCCCATCAGGCAGAAGCCCTACGTGCGTCGCTGAGCGAACCACACCTTATTGACGAAGAACTCTACGACATGCTCAAACGTGACGTCGTTCAGAAATCTTCCAGTCCTTAGGCGGCTCCAGTTATCCTCGTTAAAAAGAAAGACAATACATGGCGCTTCTGTGTGGTCTATCGTCGGCTTAATGCCGTAACCAAAAAATGATGTGTATCCGCTGCCACGTATTGGCGATGCTGTCTCGACTGTTTTCACTCAGCGTTATACTTCTCCTCGGTAGACTTGAGATCAGGGTACTCGCACATACCAATGCACCGAGCCAAAAAGAAAAGACGGCATTTGTGACACCCGACGGTCTTTATGAGTTTAACGTAATGCCCTTTGGACTGTGGAATGTGCCTGCTACAGTTGATCAATTTATGGACACTATTCTGCGCAGACTCAAGTGTAAAATTTGTCTGTATTATTTGAACGGCGTTGCGACCTTCGGCAAGACCTTTCAGGAGCATAATAGCTGCTTCGCTATCGTTCTTGGCTGCACTGAAAGAGAACGCCTTGTCCTCAACTCTTTAAAAATGTCACTTTGGCGAACGCCAGACAATTGTCTTCCGTCGCTTGGTCGATAAGGATTGTGTTCGGCCGGATCATCAGAAGGTTGAGCCTATAACCAACTTTACAGCGCCGAACTCAGTGAAGGACCCTTGGAGCCTTTTAGGACTATGTTCCTATTTTCGGCGTTTTGTGCCCACTCACGTGCCTTTTGCACAAAGATGTAGCGTTCAGTTGGACTGCTGACTGATTCTGCCTTCCGCCTCCCCAATTTCGTCTGACATTGAGACATATTCTATGCTACTGCTGCCCTTCTGCCCTCACACAGACGCTAGCTGCGGAGGCGTGGGCGCTGCGCTCATCCAGCACCATGGCCGCTTTCAGCATGTGATAGCTTATATGCTATTCATTCGTTGAGCAAGTCGGAACGTAACAACACCGTTAAAGAACAAGATTGTCTCGCAGTCATTTTCGGTGTGCAACAGTTTTGTTTCTACCTTTATGAAAATGCTTTTAACATCGTCACCGACCATCACGCGCGCCTGCCGGCCTTTAAATCTCCGTGACCCTTGTGTCCGGCTTGCCCGATGGGCTTTGCGTTTGCAAGAGTTTAACTTTACTGTGGCATAGAAAAGCGGCCGTCAACACGCCGGCGCTGACTGTCGCACAAGCTTGCCGCTTTCGTCAACTGGTAGCGACAGTGACAGCTTTGATGACTACTTGACGCCTATCTCCGCAACGTTTCTTGACCCTCAACTGTCCCAGACAGAACAACGCAGCGACAGACTTTGGCGCCACTCTTCGCAGCCGCATGCTTCAAGAGGTGCGCGTTTCTGCGTTCGTGCCGGCCTACTTAACCGGAAGAATTTCAACCCCGTAGTGCGCGCTTTCTTCTCGTAGTGCCGGAAAATCTCCTCATTCCTGTTCTAGAAATGATGTACGACAATGCCATGTCTGGCAAATTGGTTGTCTCCCGGACCCTTCACCGCGCACAGGAACGATTTTACTGGCTAAAAATACGTCAAACCATTCAGCGCTATGTCGCCAGTTGTGTCGATTTCCAGCGGTGCTTGTGATGTACTCAGTACGTAACAAGGGAGTTTATTTTTAATCGAAGTACTGCGAGTTCCCAAGGAACGCCCGCTTCTGCGTCCTGTCTCTCACTCTTCAGCTTCTTTTTCTGTCTTTTTTATGACGCCCCAAAGCAGGTGACAATATATAAAGCACTGTTCCTTGGAAGAACAAGAAGATCACAATGCGCTTAAATACTATTCGGTTATCATGATGTTACACTGGTGTTACACGGGTAACACCGAAGTCTCACAAAATTTGCCGGAGGAGGATAAAATTGAGAATTTTTTATCGCCTGGCAACAGTTCTGTCAAAATAAAGCAATCATTTCTACCATAAATTCATACATTTTCCTATATGCCAGCCGTTTAGTCTCCATCAACGCTAAGTTGATGACCTTAATTATGCCATCCCCCCTGCTTCATTTAACCAGTATTACAGAAACGAATCCCCATGGGACATTTTCCTCTCAAGGCCAGTACCTAAATATGACTAGTTCACATTTTTGGTTCAGTACTGATTTTTATTACTAAACTAGCCTTAACATCGGACATAATGTTTTTTTTTTATTTTAATGAATAAAATCCGTTATATACAAGCTTATTTTTTGTTGTTGTAGGTACGTTGCAACTGATGCCGAGGGTCAAAGTGAGAACCAAGACGAACATGAAACACCTTTGCAGGCTGCGAGGATGTTTGAAACTAGGTTCGGCCTTCCAGGGGCACGGCGAGACTTACGCAGCTTCTCTCAAGCGCACACTCCTAGGGAAGCCGAGCGCCAGGCCGGGGGACGCTTGTACCCATTTTTAATGGTGGGTGTCCGGCGGTGGGTTTCGAATTGACCACCTATCGCATCCGAGACAGGCGCTCCAACCACTAGGCCACAGCAACTGTTTTTGTTCATAGTGGGTGCGCTGAAGGGGCAGGGTCACAGATGTCATGCAGTTAAAAGCATGCCAGCCGCATATTTCGCACACAGCGCTACAAGTGACACTCCACTACAACTATTTGTTTATAGTTTGCGCTTCCCTCCTTTTTCGATCGGAACTGAAAGCCATACTAGCCAATAAACATGTGTCCCATCACCCGCTAGTTTGTAGTGAAGTAGTATTTTCTGAATGATAGTGAGAGGAATAACTTCCTGCAATGAATAAAAGGGGAGTATGTTCTCAGGAAGCTTAGTCTGAGACAGATGGTAAGAATGTCATGCACATGCCTGCATCTTTCGGCGATACAATCAGTTATAACATCGATTATTACAGCAGTAGCGTCATACTTGCAGTCCTTCCAAAGAGACCCTTGCAGGTATATTATAAGCCAACCTGCGGATCTCATGCCTGATTTTTATGTGAAGAGCATGAAGAAGAGAAGCATTGATTAAACAGGTAGGATGGTAGCCATACACAGTCGTAAACTAGTACAGACGTACTGAGATGGAAATGCCGGCATATGTTTCACTCCAGATATTGTTTCTTTGGCGTAACCTTACCCACCCTGCATAGGTTATAAATTACGATGGGCGGAGGACAGCCCAAGCGGAGAGACTTGGCCTGGTTGAGTTTTTGGCGTAGTTTTACGAAAATAGACAAAAAAGCATGTATTGGGCACATTTCTTAATAATAATAATAATACATACATACATACATACATACATACATACATACATACATACATACATACATACATACATACATACATACATACATACATACATACATACATACATACATACATACATACATACATACATACATACATACATACATACATACATACATACATACATACATACATACATACATACATACATGAACTTTATTGCGAGAAATATACATGCAAAAAAATAGCGGGTGCCCGCAGAAGCGCAAGCGCTTGTGGGCGGGCAACGGCAGTCACAGCGGTATGCATTCAATATAAAAACGCTGATAGTACACAGTCAGTCAAAAAAAGAAAAACAAACAAAAACTGGTACAATGCATATATAGTTTTCTCAGTACAATAAATAGCTAAAAGACACTGAAACCTATAGTCAATAAATGTAATGAAATCGGCAAAAAAAAAAGAAAAAAACGAACATAAATTACAAAGAAGCTTAATTGCTTTCTTCGCGACCTGCAATCCACGCTTTCAGTGCAGATTTAGTAGCCTTCATAGAATCGCAGCCCAACACATGTGCTGGTAGTTTGTTGAAATAGTAAGGAATATAAAACTGTCGTGTCTTTTTGCCATAATTGGTATAAACCCTTGGTACCTTGTAACGTGCTATGTGCCTAAGGGACTCTGGTTTTTTATCCGGTTGTTTGAACTGGTTTGAAAAGTAATTTCTTAGAATTACCACTTGCACGTACTAGTCATGCAGGGGACTAACACCTGCTTCAGCCATCCTGGTGTTGTAGTCAGCCTTCTCATAAGCAGTTCCATACAGCAAATTAGTGGAGATTCTGCACAACAACTTATCAACCTTCCTAACCTTACAGGGCGCACACGATCCATAGACAGAAACGCCGTATCTAAGCATAGATTCTCCCAAAGATTTATACAAAGTCTGACGCAACTTTACAGGTGCAGTGTATTTTATAGGATACAGCTGCACAGAAAGGGAACGCATTCGCTTTAATAGGTGGTCAATTTGAGACGACCAACACATATTAGAATCAAGATACAGGCCAAGATATTTACACTGTTCGAGTAGGGCAGCAGCGAACAGTCACAATTGGCACAGTCACTACCATAATAACAATAATAGTAATGATGATGATGATGATCATAATAATGCCTTCATTTGTGCCCCATAGAGAATCCAAGACACTGGAACGTAGCGCGCAACTCTTGAAAAGCGAAAAAAACTTACTCCAACCTTGACACCGTGCACTGACACACTGCTGCCTTTCCAACGTTCATTTTTATTAGTACATGCCTAATTCGTGTAAAAATTCTCCCTGCGTTGTCAGGCAGCTCGAAACCAAAATAAAAAAAAGCACATTTCACCTCGAAGGAAGTAGTGTAGCACTAGCAAGCTGCATGGTGGGCGAAACGCTTCAATAACATGGCTTGTAGCTACATTGGCAATAACTCAAGCAATTAAGTCGTGTTGCTAAACCAACTTCACAAAAGTCTTGTGCTTCAGGTGAGATAGAAAGTCTAGGTGTTATCCAAAGAGTAATTTAGAGAATTTTTGCTCGAGCATCACGTAATTTATGCCGTTCCTATTGCATAAGGTATGATCGATCGAGAATATCCTGAATAAAGAATATTTCAAGCTAACGGCTCGATTCCACCTGAATGTTTCTTCATAAATACTGAAACGATGGCACAAATACATTTTCACCCTTGATATTTATTCAACACAGTATTCTTTCCCGCGCACTATTCTTATCGACCGCCGGAGAGAAACACATGTACTGAAGGTCACACATACAAAGCTTTTTTTTTTTTGCTCAAGTACATTCGTGCACTTACTCTAAGGTTTTAATTTGGCGGACAGTGCATTTGCGTTCCACTTACGGCTGCTGAAAGAGCAGCGCTTTGTTCTAGAACAACGTTATCATAGTCGGATGCAATTCAAGAAAAAAAAAAGAGCAGTTATCATTAAAAAAAAATCCTTCAGGTAAAGGGGTATTGGAGGGTATAAATGTTGATGCCAGTATTTGCCTTCTTCCCAGTTTAGCTCCTCTACTATTGCGGTGCGCTTGGGTTTTGTTTTCAGATAGCAAAAACACGTGCGCGGGTGCGCAGGCTACATACTTATACTGCTTCGCAATCTCGAGTAAATAAAAGGATGGTAGGATAGGAGGTGCTACTAACTTCAGTGAAGCGTGGATGTGAAGGAAGGCGATATCATTGTGTTCGCCGATTCCAGGGATTGTCTCAAAAAGCCTTGTAGGCGGATATTTTTCTTACTAGGGGAATAACCTCCAAATGTCAGAACAGCTCCAAGTTCTGATTAAAGAAGCGTTGCACGAAAGAGTATATGCTGTCAACAACCCGCACAAACTTGTACTTAAACCACTGAATTTCATTCGACGCTTTGCTCTAAATTCAATTTCAAATATACAACCTGAATCCGTAAAGTGTCGAGACTGATTTATTTTCTTCTCTAAAAGTAATTATTTTTTGAGGTTAACATGCCTTAATTATTTTCTGTGGTTGCCGCGAGATAGCATTACATCTCAGAATACTATGTTGCCCCTGGTCATCGATGCATACTTAGAGTGGCTGCGAAGAGATGGAAGTCCATCCCGCAGGACCTTAAAGACACGTGGGTGTAAGTTTATGCTGATTTGGTCTCCAAAGCAGGTAAGCATGCTGTGTTTGTTGACAGTATCACTGCTGAAGAAGACATACGCTGTGCTTGCATACTACCGTGAACCGAAAAGGCTGACCTCCGAATGGTCGTCCGTGCTCTCTGCGCTATCGAGAAAAGCGTGATGGCAAAAAGAAAAAGCCGAGACAATATTGATAGCTATTTTCGGTGCTAGATAAATTATACAACTCCGGTACATCCCATAAGAATGGGCCCTAAACAAAGAATTTTATAAGTGTGCACTTGTACGATCTGTGATGCATTGCCACTCTATTGCCTTGCCACACGACGTCTGAACAATGAAGTCTTTTGCAATCTAATGCAAGTACGCGCAGTGTCCCAAGTATCGCTTAATTTCTCGCCCAGCACTGCATAACTGGACGTCCGCATGCGTCATACTCCTCTGATCTCTTCCATACGCGCATGTACCCTGCGGAACACGACATGCTCTGTCCTTTTTGTAAAAAAGAAAAGGGCACCCTGCCGCACGTTTTGGCAGAATGCAAACAACTCAAAACCCCCCCTCCTCCCCTTCCCGCCAACACCCCCAATCCCCAACCCCTTGAGCGATGGGAGACCTTGTTGTCCAGCCCCGCCCTATCGATCCAGCTCGCACTGACAGACAGGGGCCAGGAGCTGCTGGAAACATATGGGTCCCGCAACTAGGGAACCACCCCGTCTGGTGCAAGCATGCACCACCGAATTATTTCGGGCTTAATAAATGTTGATTCCTCCTCCTTCCATACGTTTTTTTTTTATTTCCAAGTGTTTCCCCAAAACAGGGCGCGGAATAGAGAGCGTGAAGGTCATTCAAGATGTTACTCTGAAAGAGTTGATGGCCTGCCTAAAAAAACGTTAACATCTTACTCGGCCTGAAAAAGGCTGAGCTGTGTATAGACACCAAAGAAGGCTACTTCGAACAGGGAGTACTAAAATTACACCAGTGTTTAGCGCCCATTCATTATGGACTCGGACTCGGAACTTTATGGACAGAGGTTGTGTGCGCTAAATTCTGAGCAAAGACTAAACAGGTCCCGACAGAAGTGCACTATGCAGCTATAGCACTGCATGGGTTGCGCTCGGGTCTTTTTCTGTACCATAAAAACTTTCAGCAGCGTCAAGGTTTAACTGATTGTTTATACTTTGCTCTTTCTTCCTTTCACGGTGTAAGTTTAACATTTTTGAGAGTAATTGCCCAGCCCTAATTAAGAAAATGCAGCGGCTCTTGTAAAAGAGGACGGTGGCTTGTTTATGCTGGCCACGAAGAGGAATAAGAGCGAAGACGGGCGAATTACAACTGCCAGTAATCAAGCGATTATAGTGCTTCCTGGGAATGCATGTTTGTTGTTTGACTTGGAGCGGCGAATAAAAGGTATGCGCTAATTTTTCACTTGCTGCGAACTTGAGTCATTTGAGGTTGACCCAGTTCTTTCATTTTTATCTAGCATTAGAGCAACGCCAGGACACCGGCATGCGCTTTATTATTTTGCTGTATTTCATTTCATTTGCTGTAAGCATAGTATTTGATTTTTGGTCGGAGTAAAGTTTACACAAATCAACACGAGTTTTAATAACAAGTAGCGCCTCGCATTATTTATTGCTTATCAAGCTATTTCTTGTTTTTTTTCGACGACACATATATTTTGCTATCATCAGGAGTTTAACGTTTCTCAGAAATTAACAACAATGAAAACATCTCCTCGGTTTCGTTGGCCGAGATATTATTGCCGAGTGTTTTTCAGTGCAACATCAACATGTTTCCAGCGTAGCTTCGGAAGAACCAATGGGGGTTCGTTCGTACGCTATCGCATTTACCAAATTGTCTGGATATTGTCTAGAGCGGGCAGCATAACTGTAACGCAAATAAGCACAGTATTTTGGACTTATTTCACTGCACATAAACAGAAAAAAAAAGATGCAAATTTATACTTTCTGCACACACTAAAAAGGTGAATCAAAAACGTTCAAACCTTTACAAATCTCGAGCACAAACAGAAAAAGCGCTCTGAAAGCGATGTCTCGTATTAATTATTCAGTTTTCAACTGGAGAGTAGATTTAAATTAATCACACTTAACTGTCAACGTGAAGGCAGGATGCATCGCTGGGTCAAAACTGAGCACCTCGAGCCACGCGCCCAGAGCGCACTTGTTTTGTGCGAGGCTGACTTCGATCTAGGGATACCGCATGTGAAGCAGCTCTAAAGCCCTCATCAAGTTCTGGAGAGTATGCCGGCCGTTAGAAGGTTTGAATTTCAAAGGATCGTTTCCACTCATCATTAGGAAAAGGTTGAAGGCGGAAGTGTTGTTTTTAAAACCGCCGTGGAGTCTCAGCGGATATGGTTTCCGAATCGATGCTAGCGGTGTGAAATCACCGCGGTTGCGACCGCATTTTGATGGAGGCGCAGCAGTGTTGTACACGTATACTATCGGGGACAAAAGTCTCTGGACCGCACGTCTGGCGATTTTGGACTAGAAACACGAAGAAAACGAATTATAACCTTATTTCTCTAGCACACATGAAAGAAATAAAGAACACTGCAGGATCTGCATTGGAGTAATGCGAAAGCACGGATGATTTTTGTATATAATTTTTCCGTTTGCTGTGTTTGAATTTCAGGTGTTTCTGTGTTGTTTTTTTTTTTGTTACTGTTTCGTTGCGCGCCAATCTCTTCCTATGCCCTTTTTGTCTCTACCTCTGGTTGCGAGACGTCACATCCTTAACGTCACATTAATTCACTTCTTGTTTACTCATTTTAGTCTTCGGTACTTTCAAATTGCACGACAATCCTTTCTTATCCCTTTTTCGGCTCTACGTCCGGTTGCGTGATGTCAGATTCTTGACGTCATCCTAATAGATTGACTTAAATAACTATTTTATTCTTAGGTACTTTCAGATTGCGCGCCTATCCCTTCCTATGCTCTTTTTTGGCTCGATCAGGTTGCGTAACGTCACATTGTTGACGTCAACTTAATTGACTGATTTGAATAACTATTTAGTATTTGATACATCTTGACTTCATCTTGATTGACACACTTAATTAACTATTTTAGTATTTGATACATTCAAATGTGGCGCGAGCCACTGGCCAAGCCATTGGTTAATGAGACCATTTTCGCCTTTACTTTTACAATTCTCTGCCTCTAGTTAAATATCTAATAAACTTATTACCCTAAATATTTTTTGGACACAACATTACGTCTCCATCTATCTATTTTCACCACTCATTAACCTCTAGCACTTTGTAATTACTCACAACTGCTGCGGACGTGGTCTGCGGACAAAAATCTGTGAACATAGCGAAATCTGTGAACACGTTACGAAAAATAAGTAACCGATTACAAGTACCATTGCTCCATCTGAAATTTAGCTTATCACCTTGGTAAACTACAACCCCAGAAAAGTAAAACAAGATTGCAAGAAAAAAAAAGTGATCGCTATTGCAACGCTTTTGTTCGATTTTTTTGCCATAACACAAACTTGTTCTTATTTTCTGCTGGGTATTAATTTTCGACACTTGTTCTCAAAAGTTGTCACCAACTTCGTAACGCTCCCTCGTGCAAAGATCAGCTGCTACAGAAAACGCACTCTCAATGTAAGCGCTTTAGTTACACCTAGTTTAGGCCGATGTTACACCTTATGAATATCTTGCGCACCCGCTCGTAATCGCGAAATACTTTGATGCCAGTTTCTATGTCCTCCACGAAGCTACGAGATTATTGTTCATCCTGTGGGAAGGCCGGTTAAACTCTTAAGAAAGCTAGTGGATGTAATATTGGCTTCGCCCATTCACGGTATGAATGGTCACACAGCCATGCTCACCGTGGTGCGGCCGAGCAATTGGGCACAATCCTATTGTCACTAACGCTTCGCACCAGTAGCATCTTTTGCAACCAAGTAACTCATTACCGGTAATCCAATTATGAAAAAATACAATCAAATTACCTGGAACGTTACTATTAGAAAAAGCAATGAATTGATTTCAAAATTACACAAATGTAATTATTACAAGTAACCTATCAATTGCAATCAATTAAATACAACTAAGGCGAAGAGAGCCCTTGTGCTGTGGGGGTCAGAGCACGTTGGAGAACTCTAGGTAGTAGAATTTAATCTGGAAACCACTTTTGAGGCGTTTCCCCATGGCCGATGAGCAGAATCGTTAAACCTCACGTACAACGTACCACGAGCTATCTACATTTACTCATAGCCCCCAGATAAACAGTAAAGTCCCTATAAAAGTTCCGCCTCCCCCCCCCCCCTCCCCCCGCCCAGACAAGCATACTTGCACTTGTTATCATCTGTCGAACTATACGCGCACTGCATAGACCTTACCCCTGCAACCCTTTCCTGTAGCAGCTCTGATCGCCGCATCCGCATGAACTTCCTAATCTCCTTTTACGCCCCGACTCTCTTTTAATAACAGCTGCGCTTGCCTTCTCTTAAGAGGAATTAGGTCCGATACCCTTAACGATCATGATGCAGAGAAACGCTACAAACTAGGCGAGCGTCTCTCATCGTGCAAAACGCTTACTAGTCATGTTGCGCACTCTGCGCGCAGTATTGCCATGGCATCCATGTATTTAAAGCAAAGTTGACCAAAGAGCGATCCAGTTTGTGTTGTCGGCTGAGCTGGGGACAAAAACTGCGAATCCCGTGCAGTCAAGGGGCACACTGCTTTCCTTCCTGGCGCTGCGCGCACCCTTTCAATGCGACATTCTATCACCTATGCCCTCCTTTAGCCTCCTCTCCCAAGCGGTGCCTCTCGAACTTCGCGGTTTATCCCCGGGACACGCGCTGAGGCCAGCATCACGAATGGTAAACTTTTTCCCTCGTGGTATACGCCTTTCTTCACTATGAAAACAAAACTCACAAAAATGCTTAGTTGAGTTTACTTAAGTTTAGTTTAGTTTAGCTTATGGAGGTTAACGTCCCAAAGCGACTCAGGCTACAAGGGAC
Organism: Amblyomma maculatum; assembly: GCF_055883805.1. Lineage (NCBI taxonomy): Eukaryota > Metazoa > Arthropoda > Arachnida > Ixodida > Ixodidae > Amblyomma > Amblyomma maculatum. The sequence goes on from NC_139344.1 coordinate 64,868,135, forward strand.
GCCATAATGGAAGGCTCCAGAAATTTCGACCAGCTGGGAACGTTCTTCAACGTGCACTGACATCGCGCAGAACACGGGTGCCTTCGTTTTCACCTCCATCGAAAAACTGCCGCCACGGCCAGAATTGGATCCCGCGTCCTATGATACAGCAGTCGAGCAACCCTAAACCCTGAGTCACCGCGGCAGTGCTGACAAAAATGTGTCGCAGATGCTGATAGCGTCGTGATCTTAATGATGAAGAGCGGAGCATTCTTAGCCACGCAACAAGGGGTGTGACAGCACAACCGCCTCTCCCTCAATATATACCACTCCCCGGAGAAATGGGAAGCTGAGCTCACCAGCCCGTCTGGAGAAACAGCGACAACTGGACTAGCGATCGCCATAGGCGGCGAGCAGCACTGGAGCCCTGGACTAAAAGCGTCCCCTCCCCTCTCCCACCCCTTCCTGTTATAATTCTCTATGCCAATAAATGTCTATAAGCCCGTTATACTAAGTGGCACGGACCGAGGCTCTTTATTTTTCTTTCTTTTTCTGCCTCAACATAACATATGTTACTACTACTATAGTCAAACATATTCCATGCCTTTTAGCAGCAGGCAGAGCGTGAAACGACGCTTTCGCAACTTTTTTGCCATCGGCTTTCAATGGATGACACATTCGAGTGAACGGTGCAGCAGCGGCGACTCTTCAGGACACTGCGACAGCATGCGAAGAGGATACAATCCAATTGATGACGTTCGTTCAAGGTGCTATGGTAATCGCATTGAAGTAGAAATGCAAACGCGTCTGCGATAGCTTCAAAACACCAATACGAGCAAGTAACACGCGGAAGTAGCTGCCAAATATACGCAGTCACGCATGCCGGCATCAGCAACACTTTATCTTAAGAGGAGAAAGCATGCTGGCATGCTCGCGTCTTGTTCGTGCAGAATTTCTTACGACTGTCTAGTGTTCTCAAGTTTACAATATTAAGATATCCGCGTAATGTTACACAGTTTTCGCTAAGGGCTTATGTACAAGAAGTGTAATTCTGGCGCCTGAAGACAGCTGTGACGCAAGTCGTGTCGTGAAAGAGAAAGCGTGAGAACAAGAAGGGAAAAGGCCACTGGGATCGAGTCTAGTTGCCGCCCAGCCGTGACTGTGTTCTGCCATTCTCTCCTGCCTCCTTGTGCCTGCCTACCTGCCTGCCTGCCTCGACTGCCTGCCTGCTGCATGTGCCCCCCGGCGAAGCCGTTCGACGTTGGAATTGATCAGAAGTATTTTCTGTAGCGAAAAGATAGGGTTCATGTTCCCATAAGCCTTCGAACGATATCGCTAGCCTCGCTAGTTGGGGGGGAGGGGGGGGGGGGTGGTGCTTGTCCCAATTTGAAATGCAGCTCTGAAATAAAAAAAAAGATCGAAAATGACCAGGAGCAGCTAAAGGCTGTCACCAGCCTTCACTTAAACATCTTTGACGTTCGTACTTTCCGCAGCAGGGCAAATATCTGCAGATCCTCCAATTATCTGTTATGTGTATAGGACTTGCTGCAATGCGCATCGTTTGCCTCCTTGCCTGTGAAACCTTTCATCCCTGAGCAACTTGCTCGTTCAGAAGTTATTGTGCGCAGCGTGATTCTATCGCCTTCTCCCCAGGAAATGTTTGAGGAATTCAACAATGTCAGGGTGGCCATTATTTCACTGTTCGGCGGCAGCTGAGACGCTGATGGCTTCCGAGTGCCGACAGTGTACATTACTGCGACATTTTCTGGTGCTAATTGTCCATCAAAGGTTAAGGTATGGCCTATATGTATCGTCCCGATCCGCTTCAACCTCGTCCTTTAGAGTGCAAAACTTGCTGCCGCTTTGGACATAAAAGCAAGGATTGCAAATCAGAGACGCCTTACTGACTACAGAGATAATCAATCCTAAGATCTTTACACGCCTTGTACGGCTATTTGTAGTCTATATTGCGGAACTCACCGGACTAATGGTGCCACCACCAGAAAACACTGAGATGAGCAAAGTTTCCAAGACATCATCAAGCACAAGATGTATTTTAAAGCAGACGCCTATGCGCTGTTGGATAGAAAGCGGCATTGCAGGCTGTGCAAGGACAATTGGTGTTGATGTAAAATCAGGTTTAACAAAGTCAGTTGTATTAGCTGTTGAGAAGGCACTTGAGGACGTTGGTGCCCATGTTGACCAGCTTTACCGAAGTTGTTTAGCAGGTCATTTCTACGCTGCCTGCGTTTTCCCAAATTACAGCTTAAGATCTTGGCAACCTCATTACAACTGAATATCCGGTTCCTATTCTTACTGGGGGTTTTACCCAGTCGCCTGCTCCTTCTGCATTCACGAAAACGATGTTTCAGGATCCTGGGGATACACGCCTGCCCCCAGTTGCTTTTCGGATGAATAGATAACATGTCCTTCCCAGAAGCGACGCGCTTTTTCCTCTCCCTTGAAGTCCTCTCATTTTAACACAAAAAGCAGAAACGTTTCCTCAAGTTTACAGCATATGTCCGACGTCTCTCTGATTTTAAAATAATTATGGAGTGTTTAAAATCAACAAAATTGTGTTCAATTGCACCTTCGTTTCACGCCTCACAGAAGCTCATCATTAAATTCAGCCCAGACGTAACTTTACTTCAAGCAACTTGAATTTTACCAAATCGGCAATTTTCTCTCAAACCTTTGTATACTTTAAGATCCGATCGCACTAGCTGCCGAGGCGGTTGATTGCTAACGTTAATTTCTTCAAAAACATTTCATTGAGCTAAGATGCCGCAGAAAAATCTACTAAGAGACTGAGAACTGCTAGCAATTGACATTGCAATTTCCCAGTGTGCTGTCCTTGCTACTATGAGTGTCTACTTGCCAGTAAGTGCCCTTAGAATAGTTTTTTTTAAGTGATTTATTGCGCATTAAAAGCAGAATGATTATTGCTGGTAATTTTAATTCTCATCATGTTCTTTGGAATTACAGTTCACAAGTACGTGGGTAGCTTCTTTGGTGAAGTGAAGTGAGTTGCTGTTACACTCCAGTCATAACCTACATGTGTGCCGCTTTTCGGTTAGTCACTGATTTAACGTTGGCAACGAATGAAGTCAGTGTCTCATCATGGACTATAGTGAATTGTGGTACGCTAACAGACGGCTTACTAGTTACGTTTAATGTAGTGCCCTGTCCCCTTAGAGTGACTACTTCTGAACAGAAATTCGTCAACCATGAACTCTTCAAAAGCTGGTGAATTCCTCTTTCTCCTCCATTCATCTGAGGACTCTGACCGTGCTCAACAAACGCTCTCTTTTTTGTTAGATTCCACTGAACACTGATACCACTAAGCTGGTCAACAAAACAAGTGACATGCCGGTGGTGAAATAAGAATATGGAAACGCATACTGTCATAGAAAAACTGCCTGTTCTATAACCCGAGTTCTAAATATTGGATAAGTTAAATTTTTTTCCGGCTTCATTTAAAAAAATTATTAGTACAGCTGAGTGCGACTACAATCCTAATGAAATAATCAGAAAGGTTCTTATATAGTTGTGGAACGCAACCACAGTTCACCCGCATCTCATGCAACACAGTCAGTGGCGTTAACGGCCAATGAAGCAAAAGATAAATTTGATGAGACAGCAAAAGACTTGTTCAGCGCTTTCAAGCGCAAACAACGATTCCGTTGTTCGACCTGCTTCATGTGCTGATTTCATCGTGGTTTTCCCACCTGGGTTAGAGTCTGTAGCATCTGACCTGAAACCAGCAGTTCTTGCGGTCGACGGTGTCACAGTACGTATGCTAATCAACATCTCGGAGTTGTTGAATGATGTAAACAGTTCCCGGATGCAGCTTGGCGGTCGCTAAAAGTACTCTAATCCTCAAAGGTCGATCTCAGGAAAGTTTGTGATCTAGATAAAATTAAGCTGATTTAACATCAAATTTAGTCAAACTTAATGAACACATACCTCACGCGGCCTCACAGACAATGTCATGTTTCTAGACGCCTTCAGTGATATACAGGTTAGTTTCTTGGAGGGTGCTCAATTTAGACAACTTATATAGACACGGAGAGGTGGAGAGTAGAATTATGGTTGCAATGGAAAAGAAAAAGGTCTCGGTATTGGTGACTCCGGATATCGTCAAAGCATGTGAAAGCGTAGAACACTCAATACTGTTGAACAAGCTAAACGAAATTACGCTACTTTTTTACATGTTTGTATGCTTACGGGAATTTTTAAAGAATCGAGAATTTTCCGTGCGAGAGTTTCTTTTACTTCCGACGCTTATCAGCAAACTAGAGATGTGTCTCAGGTATCACTCCTGTCTCCATTACGCTTAACTATACTAATGTGTATGCGTATGCGGATAATACATGCCTTTCTTTGCATCTACGAAAGATGTTACTTCGTAGCACTAGTTACTGCAAGCCTACCTCAATGCCCCTTAAGTTGGCTGACTAAGGTGAACCGAATTCTCAACGTGTACAAATTCTCCTCACTCGTTTTCCCACCGTCATACTATGTTTATGTCTCCCTTGTGTATTACGCTTCACAGATACCACAGGTTGAGTCCCTAAAATACGGGGAGTAATTTACCGCTTCCAATTAGACCGGCGACCTCAAATCAAAAGCAATTGCCTGAAACTTGATCGCACCGTCGGCCGCTTGAATAAACTTACCAATGAGAAATTTGTCATCCGCAAAGACACTTTTGTTTCTCTATAAAACTGCTGTAAAAACAATGCTGGAGCTCTGCTGCGTTCTTTTCTCTGGTAGACCTACCGGGAGATACAAAGTATTATCTTGTTTCTTTTAGAGAGGCAGGCTTTACAGCTTTGTCTTGGTTTCCCAAAATGAGTTGAAAATATTGCCCTCTATTCAGAGGTCGATGTATGAGACCTCAGCTCTCGACTTCAGCTTCGCATTCTACGAACCATTTTATGAGCACTTGAGCGTCTTCCTGGAGTGGCTTAACCCACTTTTATGACGCATTAAGCTCTGTTTCTTGATAACCATTGGCCGAAGTACAGGTAACCACAATTTGTATTTACCCAATCCTTGTGGTTTAAAATTGCAATACCTCTTGGTTCAGCACAATGTATCAGTAACATTCAGAATACTTCTGCACAGGTCTTTGACCAGTCGTTGCCATTTAACGCAAAGCACTTGACTGCTAAAAGTATTAATGGACTCCTGGAGTGTTGCCTGTTGCAGCACCCAAGACACCGAGCTATATTTAGAGATGCCTCCGAAAGTTATGAAACAGCAGCAATAGGGATTTATTCTCAGGCACTGGGCTAAGCTTTGTTGTCTGTATCTCAGATTACAGGCCACTATTTATTGCTGAATCGCTTGTAATTTGTTTCGCCCTTCAAAACGTTGCCTGCAAAATCACTCACGGAATTCTGCTCTCTCACTGCCTATCAGTCTTAACAGCGCTAGAAAGCTCGAGTACACGTCTTTTGGCGCAATCCCTTTAGTTTTTCCTTACTTGGCATGTACAATAAGTGCGTTTTCAGTAGATTCCGGTGCATTGCGGCATTACTTGCAATACAGCGGCCTATTTCTTAATGAATTCAGCACTCAATGAGCCCGCTGCCAGTTTTCACCTAGCATTGTAAGTGCTGACTATGCCCCGTGTTGAAAGGTTCCAAATACGGTACTATATCTGAATCATAAGCCGCTCATTGCGACTGCGGACTTCGAACATTTAAACTTTCCTTCGAATGTCCGATATTGTACCTCAAGACAATGTAAGGTCTCCATGATGTTGTTGCGTTGAGAATTTCTTACCTTTATCTTTATTTATGTTATTCTAGATTCAAGACATGTAATATTTGTGTGTCATATGTGATTACGTGGTAACTATGAAGCATTACATCCTCTCCTGCCGGAGGCATGCTCCTCAAAGAAGAAGTTACTTGGAAATTTTTCTTGCTAGGTCACTTAGGCTTGCCGTCTATAATTTCTGTCCTCAGCTCCTTTATTGCCACCGCAAAAGGGCACGCCCTAAATCCGGTGTGTGAGATATACTTCATAGATATAATATTGGGACCGGAAGATTTATCTGCTGGCCCTTCACTGCCTTGATTTTACTTACAAATTTTTCGTTTACTTTGTTTTATGTTTATTTATTGATTGCTATTCCTGCTACCTCAAGATGCTTTATAAAAAATTTTCACCAAAACTGATTCCTAATACTAGTAAAAATGACTCACAACCTTGCGCAAGCTTTTAATAATTATGCTCAAACTGATATGCTCTTTATAAATTTATCAAAAGCTTTTTATCGGGCACCGCATACAAAACTAATTTTTAAGCTTGATAATATGCTTGAAGATGTACCGGTGATACGCTGGTTAAGGAATTAATCCGATAGGAAGCAATTTGCTCAGCTTGCTGAATATTCTTCCGATTTTGTTCCAGTTGTTTCCGGTGTGCCTAAGGGCAGTCTTCTTGCTCCACTTCTTTTCTTAATTATATATAATATCGCTGATGAAGTAACGTTAAAATCTGTTTATCTTCAGATGACTGGGTACTTTATGATGAAGTCAAGAATAGTGATGTTCAAATCAAACTTAACAATGCATTGAAGAATGTTTGGCGCTGGTGTAAGAATTGCTAGATGTCAATCAAATTAGAAATAAAAAAAACGATTTCAAAGTCTGCTTTAGAGAGAAGAAAAAGGCTTTTATTATTCCTTAAAAAATGCGATCATCCCAAGTGTGACCGAGCATGGTTATCATGGAGTCATCATTTCTTTCGACTTAACCTGGACAGTTCATGCACAACAAGTAATCAGAAAAGCAGGGCAGAAGCTATTTTTTCTAAGAAGAACCTTGGAATGCTCAACCTTAGAAATAAAACACTTTGCTTACGCCCCATTTATACAGCCGATTTCGGCATACGCAAATATAATATTGTTTCTATACACAAAATGTATAGCATCTACACGCTCGAAATGGTGCAGAGGATGGCTGTTAGATTTTTTTTTTTGCACGCGTTACAAGCGCATGAACGCACGTATTGAACTTAACCCAATATGCGGACTTCAAACTCTGGCTAGTCGAGCGAAACTGCAACATTTATTGTCCTTAATTGTTTCAACTAGTTTATAACTGATTAAAGCTAAATTACCAAACTTAAATGCACTCGCCAGACTCGACTTATACCCCGAAACAGTTGAAAGAATTTTTCCGCAATAATAACTCTTCCTTTTACAACTACTTTCCACAATCTGTGTGAGAGTGAATCGAACTGTATCCGTTTATTGCTCTACAATCAGCCTTTGACAATTTTGTAGAGCTTGCCGAAAAGGCAGTCCTTTGCTTTTCTCATATCTAACAATTTATGCGTCAAATGGTCAGCGTGTTTGTTTTGTATTCTCTAATGTATTCTAATCTATTGTAATGCCCACTCCTGTAATAACCCCACTGTGGTTGACAGTTTGCTAAAATAAATTATTCGGTTCGGTTTCCTGCTTTCGGTTTCCTGCTTTCGGTTTCCTGGCGTTTAACGTCCCAAAGCTACTCAGGTTATGAGAGACGACGTATCTGGAGTGCTTCGAATATTTCGATAACCTGTTTTTTTTTTTTTTTTAACGTGCACTGATATCATACACCCCACGAGTGCCTTACTTTTCACCTCTATTGAAAAGCGGCCGCCGTGGCTGGGATTCGATCCCGCATACTTGGGCACAGTAGTCGAGCAGCCTAACCACTACACCACCGTGGCGGGGAAAATCAATAATGCATAATTTACATAATATATAGCCCAAGTCCGGATCAATTATTCTGCACTAAATCATGGTCAACTTCCCTTTCTGGGTACGTGCCATGTGTAAAGATCAAAGAACAAGATGCCGCTAGCAGCTATCGGCGGCTATGGCTAAAGGTATGGTGCTTTAGAATATTCTAAAGCACTATACTCAAGGCGGGCGGCGGGTACGTGGTCATTACTGCAACATCGTCTTTATCGTCCCTTGTCTGCCAGTGTTATAAACTTCTATTTCGGCTGAAAATTGTGAGGTAACACATACTCAGAGGAGGCGGTAAGTGATTTACGGGCTGTTTATTGTACGCTGTCAGCTGTCATACTCGAACATTCGATGTCCTCTTACAGCGCAGTTAATGCGATGTCACCTTCTGATGAAGCTTTTTTAATGAGAATTTTGATTTAAATGCATCAAACAGACCTACAACAAAGGAATGTGTAAGTTATTGTTATAGGTTTAAGAACAAGGAAAGAGCAGAAGCAGAAAGACGACGTAGGTTGGAGCTGATGTCTTTAATGTTCGAACTGTCCCTCTCCTCCGCCAACCTCTCTGCCAGCGCGCGTAATCGCGCGTGTTAATTACGCGCCGGCGTTATCATGGAGGAAGGAGATTGTGAATTCCCACAATACCCATCGCACTCTTCCATATGACCGGAACTAAAAGAGTTGGTAGCACCCGGGAGCTACTAATTCGGTAGTAGCCCCTCGACCAAGCCGTGTGGTTTCTTGACGTCGCGCAACCTGCTGACCAGTCGCAAAACTGACAACCTAGATGAGCGAAAGATAAATAAATGCCGGTGCGTGAGTGCACCTGTCGCCATTCAGTGGCAGGCCATGTTTCCTTCCAACTACCATTCGTCACAGGCGTGCTTGTCATTTTCATGCTGCGATGCTTCAAACAAGGGGTGCAAGAGTCGCAGCGCTAGTTAACATCCGACTACCACCTGCCAGAGGTATCTTCAGAATTCCCGACATGGGGTAGTAGCACTCTTGCATTAGAAACCTGTCAAAGGGATGCTCGTGGTTCTTAAAGGCTGCGAGGCTTCCAACAGTCGAGGCCGCCGACGCTACCGGGTAATGTTTGCGGACAGGTGAGGTTCGAATGCTGCCGCGTTGAAATAAGACGTGCGTTAAACGTTTTCTTTGCGCGCTCCACGCAATAAGGAATTGCAATAAAATCCACGAAGGCACTACACAACAGCACAGGCATGTAAAGGATGGACTGGGTGTTTCCAGACGTGTTTTTTTTTCCATAGTTTTCTCAACAATGAGCAATGGTAAAACCGCGAAGAAAAAAATCAAAATTGCAACTTGTTTACTGTAAGTAAAAGTAGGGGAGGAAGGAAGATGAGGAGGAAAGGCAGGGAGCTTAACCAGTAAAAGCAACCGGTTTGCTACCCTGCACTGGGGGAAGGGGATGAGTGGATATAAAAGTTGTGAGAGAGGTATAGTTAAAGTTAGAACCACAGGCCTAATCGAAAGACTATGAGTTTGCTATGACATGACTGTGATGTGATGTGATGTGGCGTGTCTGTTATGTGACTGTACTAACTTTAAAAGTAGAGAAGTCCAACGCGGCCAGGGAGGTAAATTGGTAGAGGAGCTTCATTTATTATACTGCACAATGTGTTGGCTCCATGCTGTGCTGCTTCATTATGGGGCACTCACGCGTCCACGTTGAAATCCTGGAGAGTCCTCCCGCGCGCCATAAGTGCTTAATTCCATTTCAGCGCTCGCCGACTTTATAATTCTCTTCTATACACACACGGAAACCGCAAAAACATTTTTACAAATTTAAAGAAATATTGTAAACACGACTCAGGGAGTCATATATAAGAAGTATTTCAATCGGAAATTAAGGGGGAAAATTCGAAAATCAAACATCGCTGCAGCGGCAATCTGCAACTCCTGAATAACAACAACACTACCGCAGAAAAATAGCTGGGGAAAAAAAAAGGGGGGGGGGGGCGCTACTTTGTGCAGGTGCTCCAATTTATCGGAAAAAAGAACAGAGGAACGAGGCTCTTTAGGGAAAAAAATACGAACCCCCAAAAACGACTGCGTAACGACCGACGTAAGGATGGAAGCGATGCAAGCCTGTCCAGCGCGCAACTATAATATCTCTCAGACAGTATGACTCGGAACGAATGGCAGCGCGCATACCGGTGGTCCCATCTCATCTATTGCGATGGCACGGCCTTCGAAACAACGGCGAACACCCGACCAACCAAATACGGAGCGCCTCGTTACGCGAAAAGGAAAAAAAAATGGCAGTATACCTCTGGTTAAACCTGCCAGCAGATCAATTAAGGGGAAGTGAGGGTGCTCGTTATAATACATGAAGGAAAGAAGCCAACAGTCGGCGAGGCCAAGGAAACCGTTGGGGATGGTACTTTATGTCTTTTTTTTTTAATGTTTACTTGGATAATCACAGAAATTAGTAATGTAATCTGTTAGGGGAAAGATAATTAAACACAAAGTAGAAGAAAAAACAACGTGCCGATGGTGGGAACCGAACCCACGACCTCCGAATAACGCGTCCGGTGCGTCCAAGGGGGGCGGGGAGTGGATGTCGCAGTGCCTATAGCGACCCGCGTACCGGACTTAGGAGGCCCAGAATGCGCGCCCTTTTCCAGAAAGTCTCACAATAAATACATATGCGCCAGGCAATGCAGTTACCGGCGACGACGAAACACAAAGGTGAGCGGACGACGCAGTCGGGAGGCACTGTCGTTGCGCCTTGCCGCTGGGAATGGGTTTCAAATGATCTTTGTTGCGGTCTGGGCTCACGCTCACAGGATTGAGAGCGTAGACGAGCCCGGATGATGTGTCGTCATCGGGCAAAAATACTGCCGCACCCTTTCTTGCATCCAGGTCAAAGGCGGATTTGCTTTATTTTTCGTCCTTACCCCCTGTGTATAGCATGAGATGTATATACACCTTTCTTGTCGAATAATAGAGACTTTTATTTGCTTTTTTTAGAAAAAAAGTGGCCAGCCAACAGCACCCATTAGCAGGGACCTTGCTTCAGTCTGACCTTCGTTATATTGCAGTTGGTTGTTGCGTGGGAAGTAACCAATGGAAAATAATCTCTGGCAGCGTGCACAAACAGCGGTCTCTAAATCGCTAGTTTTGGCTGGCGCTTTGCATCAAATGTTTATTAAATATGACGTATCCACACGCGACTGACTGTCTACGTGAAATACTTTATTGATGGCTCGTACACGCGGTCACGCCCGACATGACGATCCGCGGCTCCCCTGACGACAGGACTGATGTCTCTCGCGATTGGCCTGGACGGCATCGTCAACTCTGTTGTTGTCACGTCCTCTTTTTTTTTTTTTGTTAGAGGTTGAGTCTCACTACAGACTTAACTGTACGGCCCACACGAGTGACAGTGGTACCAGCAAGCACAGATATCGGCATGTTCTACGGTGGTGGTATGCCGTTGGTTTGTGGAGTCTCGTGAGGGTCTTCGTCTGGAATTGTTCCGCCTTGATGAGTGCAGGTGGCTAGTTGTGCTCTAGTCGACCCAATAATGGACGTGTTTCTTAACAAGCCTTGATTTGCCTGCAACACGTAGGATCTTGTAGCTGGATGGCTGACCAACACAGTGGCTGGGATCAACTTTCGTGGTCCTTATTTCCAACCACGAACACGGCCTCCTTTGCTCACAGTGGGTGCAGGTCATAGTACTCCTTTTATTTAGTTCGTGCATTCCAGATCATCTTCGAGACACACTCAGTTAATTTTAGTCTCATCAGTTCTTTCTTGGTTGAAACGGTTGTTCTCGTTCTCCTGTACAGACGCTGAGCAGGTGAGCCAAGATCTCCTTCACGAGGTACATTCCTGAGGTTCAGCATTGCTTGCTGCACGTCACTGGTATCCAATGCACCGCATGTGTGAACATTCTTCATCATCTGTACTATAAATGTAGGGTATAATGGAATGGATGCCTAGTTCTCGAACTGTCAGTCTTCCTGGAACCTGCGAAATTCACATGCTGTGAAAAAGGTTTTGTTGTCGGACTCCACAACTCACGTTATGCCGTCAGTAGCAAACTAATGCTTCATTGCTGCAATCACGTGGCTGCAGTCGCGTTGATGAGTCCGTTGAAGTCTATGTATCCCGAGTAGCTATCCACGATTACAATGTGAGGTTGCCAGTATAGTCGAAAAGGTCCACGGCCACTCTTCCCAAGGCAGGTTTGGAACCTCTTTTGGCATGAGCGGTTCTTTGGATGGCCTTCTGTGTGATGCTTCGCAGGCCTTTTCATGATTGAATGAGATCTGTGATGTCTTTGACATACCTGGTTAGTATAGCGCCACTCTTGCTCGTCTAAGAATGCTGTTGATGCCTAGATTGCCATTGTGTATGGACTTCAGCCCTCAGTCTTTCCAGGTCTCTAGTACGACTACGCGGTCACCTCGAAATAACAGGCCTTCGTACGTTGACAGTTCATCACGTATGGTGGAGAAATTTTTTTGTCCATCCCTCATTCGTTCTGGACTTGGCCAACCATTCTGTACGGCTCGTACTACGCTAGTCAATGTCTTGTCTTGTTTCATGTCGGTGACGAGCTCCTTGAACGAATCTTCACCCATTGGTAGTATTGCAAGAACTTCCATGTCCTCAGTGATTGTGTCTTCTGTACTCTCAGCTGATGCACAATCACGACTTAGTAGAACAGCTATGTGCGTGTCTTTCCCCTTCCTGTATACAATGGTGGGAGCGTAATGTTGTACATCAAACAGAATCCTCTGAAGCCTTGGTGGTGCTTTTCCTAAAAGCTTCTTTCTGATGATTTCTAGACGGCGATGATCTGTTGCGATTTTCAGTGGACGGCCATAAATGTAGAAGTGAAACGTTTTGCAACCATGCTTTATTGCAAGAGCCTCCCTTTCAATTTGTGGGTAGTTCATCAGTGAATCAGTTAACGTGGCTCATGCATATGCCAGTGGATTTCCGTCTTGCATGAACAGTGCTTCCATTGCTCCTGAACTTGCATCGACTGACAGATTCAGTTCACCATTTACGCCATAGTACTAGAGTGTTCGATCTGCGATTTGCTGATGACATTGCCTTGCTAAGCAACTCGGGGGATGAACTGCAAATAATGATTGATGACCTAGACAGGAAAAGTAGAAAGGTAGGCTTGAAAATCAGTATGCAGAAGACTAAGGTAATGTTCAACAGCCTCGGGAAGGAACAGCAGTTTACATTAGGTAGCGAAATACTGGAAGTAGTAGGCGAATATGTCTACTTAGGACAGGTAGTACCCGCAGATCCGGACCACGAAAAGGAAATAACAAGAAGAATAAGATTGGGATGGAGCGCATTTGGCAATTACTCGCAGATTATGAGTAGCAGCTTACCGGTATCGCTCAAGAGGAAAGTATAGAACAGTTGCATCTTGCCTGTACTCACCTATGGGGCTGAAACGTGGAGGCTAACCAAGAGAGTTCTACTTAAGTTGAGGACAACCCAGAGGGCTATGGAACGAAAAATGGTAGGGGTAACATTAAGAGATAGAAAGCGTGCAGAGTGGGTCAGAGAAATAACTCAAGTTACCGACATTCTAGTAGAAATTAAGAAGAAGAAATGGACATGGGCAGGACATGTAGTGCGAAGAGAGGATAACCGATGGTCGCTGAGGGTAACAAACTGGATTCCAAGGGAAGGAAAGCGTAGCAGGGGGCGGCAGAAAGTTAGGTGGGCGGATGAGATTAAGAAGTTCGCAGGGGTCAAGTGGATGCAGCTAGCACAGAACCGGGTTAAGTGGAGAAATATGGGAGAGGCCTTCGCCCTGCAGTGGGTATAATCAGGCTGCTGCTGCTGCTGATGATGATGATGACTAGAGTGTTGGTGCTTTCTTTAGGTCAGTTTTGATTGTGTCTAATGCATCACTCTGCTCTTCAGTCCATAGCCATTCTGTGTCTTTCTTCAGTAGATTGCGCAGAGGAATTGCTTTCTTTTAAGGTTGGAGAAGTTACGCTCTGGTTTTTGGTTCTTTAATTTCCTCAGTTGCTTGGACCTTGTCCTCATCTACTTCTAGGCATTTGTGTGTCCGCACATGTCCAAGGAACTGCACCCTTATGCTTGTGCAAAGGCACTTCTGTTCAACTTGGCACCAGCCTCTCTGAGTCTTTGTTGGACTTCTCTGTGTTTCTTGATCTCATCTGGCGTCTTGGCGTAGATCAGAATGTCATCCATGAAATTGGCTACTTTGAGGAGGTCTTTTAGGACATCGGGGATGACTTGTTGGAAGACTGCGGGGATGTTGCTATGCCAAGTGGAACACACTGGAATGTGTACCTGTTCAATGGAAGATACTTATGTGTCTTCTCGGACACTGTTAGTTGTGAAAAACCTTTCTTCATGTCGATAAGTGTAAAATATTTTGATCCACTGACCTTATCTGCAATCTCTTATAGTGTTCTTAGTAGTAAGCGTCTTTTCAGAAGAATCTTATTGAAGTCTCTAGGGACCACGCAGATTCTGAGCTTTCCTTTTTGCTTGACAATGACCATCTGGCTGTAAAATGGGGTTGGCTCGTTAATCTGTTTGATTAATCCATTTCTCTCCATATTGTCGAGTTCTTTTTTGACATCCTTCCTGATTGCAAATGGTACCTTCATTAGGGCTCTGTTCCGCCGAAATTATACTCCGCATGCTTATGAAATTAATGATTCTGCCGTTACTTCCACTAACTCTCTTAAATACCTTGGTATTAACCTCACTAGCGATTTACCTTGGACGTACCACGTCAACCACATAATACATTCATCTAACCGAACATTTGGCTACCTTCGTCGTAATCTACGCATGGCTCCTTCCTCCTTAAAACTGTTAACTTACAAAACACATCTGCGACCTAAACTTGAATACGCTAGCGCTATCTTTGATCCTCATCAAACTAACGTTATCACAGTTCTTGAGTCTGTACAGAACCCTGCTACTCGCTTTATCCTACCAAATTACTCAAGGTGTTCTAGCATATCCGAATTAAAATTTCAACTTCAACTTCCTTCTCTCGCTTCCCGCCGCCAAATTTCACGCATCTGCCTTTATCACAAGTTTTTTCAAAGTTCCCCTCGTGACAGACAGCTCATCTAACCGGTACGTCGAACATCCCGCACAGGCCATTCTAACAGCGCCACCCCGCATCGTGCCCGCACTACTACATTCCAGAAATCTTTTTTCGTGTACACAGCTCGCGACTGGAATGACCTTCCCAGGAGCCTTGCCCTAATCTCTGACCCTACTCATTTCAAGACTGCCATCAAAGAAGCCTCATCATCTTTGTAATCATTTCACAAAACCTATTGTTAACCGCCGTTCAAGTGCCCACCCCTCATGTAATGTCCCATCTGGGGGCCCTTGAGGTTCTAATAAATTCACTTTTGCCGACATCATGTTTGAGATCAGCATCATAGGTGAGACCCTTGATAAACCCCATGTAGATGTCGCTTTTCACTTGATCTTGACTGGCTTGTCACGTACTTTGCACAATGCAATGCACTCTCCTGTGACATCAAGTTTGTGCTCCATGTAGGAGCCTATGCGTTTGACTGATGACTGCTGCACCATAAGTTCAAGGTTGTGGGCATAATCTCTTGGAAGCGCATGGCATTGTGCCCCAGTTGCCAGTTTCATTTTCACAGTTTTCACGTTCTGGGATGTTATCTTCTCAAGCCAGTCCTCATTGTGTACTGCCTTTTCCACTTTTCACTTCAGAGATGAACATTTCTTCACCAGTCTGGGCGCTCTCAAGGGCATGCACTTGCCTTTGTTTTCTTATGGTTGCCCTGCAGACTTTTGCGAAATGCCCAGTACGACAGCAGTTGCGGCATGCGAAATGCCCAGTACGACAACAGTTGCGGCATTGTTTTCCATATGCTGGACAGTTTCCTTTCTGATGCTTGTTGCCACAAGAGCCGCAGTTCCTAACTTGTTTTCTGCTGGGTGTTCATACTTGTGAGTACGCCTCTTTAGCTGTCTCCTTTGAATGGTTTCCACCGCGTCAGCAGCTTTGGCGCTTTGCGATATCTCTTTCATTTGTTTCGTTGCTTGTTCGTTTGCCTTGCACATATGTATGACCTTGTCAAGGTCCATGGAAGGGTCTGTGAGCAGCCTCTCTCTATAGTCGTTCCTTACGCCGCAGATAATGCGATCGCGGAGTACCTTTTCTGTCAGGGTTCCATAGTTGTACCGCTTGCCTTTCAGTCGTGCAGCTGTCACGTACTCAGTGAATGCGTCTCCGTCTTTCTGAACCTGGTTAAACTTGTAGCGCTCATACGCATGATTGATGGTTAATGCGCGGAGTGAAGTGCGCAGCGAACTTTGTTTTGATGACGCTCACGTCCTTCTCTTCCTGCTCGGTTAACGAGAACATCCTATATAGCTTGTGAGCTTCGGCTCCTATTATTAACATAAACATGGCTACTTGCACTTCTAATGGCTTGTGCTGCAGTTGCGTGGCTGTTTCATACCACTTGTACGACTGCAGCCAGTCTTCCTGCGTGTTGCTGTCACTCATAGTCACCTCGAGCGCCTTCGGTGTTAGGAGTCCGGCTTCTGGTGCCATCGCTTGCGTCAGGTGCCATCGCTTGCTTCAGGTGCCATCGCTTGCTTCAGGTGCCGTCGCTTGCTTCAGGTGCTTGTTATCCCGTTTCTTACACTTCTGACACCATGTGACGTGTTCAAACGCGCCTGTCTATATGAAACACTTCATTGATGGCTCTTACACGGCCACGCACGACATGGCGATCCGCGGCTTTCCCGAAGACAGGACTGATGTGTCTCGCGAATGGGTTGGACGGCATCGTCAAATCCGCTACCGCCACAGTAAGCCCGGCCCCTTATACACTTATGTGAGCATGGCTCTCTAATTGGGAGTTTGAGCTGGAGTGCACGTACAAAATATCTGGAGAGCAGCTCAAAGAAAACTCGGATTTTTACGGCGAAATCAAAGAGAAATTAAAAGCATATAAATCAATAATAAGGCCACGTCTTAAATACTCAAGTATAATTTGTTACCCAAACCAAAAATATCTCATACACAGACTTGAACGTGTTCAGAGATTAGCGGTGAGGTTTTTATTTTCCTGTTACCAAAGAACCAAGTCCATAACAGACATTCTTTCACTCGCTCAACTACCAACTTTGGAAACTCCGAGAGAACTCGCTAGGCTCAAATTCTTTTATCACCTTTACGAAAGTAATTTCAACCTAGATTCTGACTTGTACTTGCGGCTACAAAATAAGACTGTTCCCACTAATGAAGCCTTTGTACGCTCCTTTCATGACGCCATTCGTAAGCACCCACGTAGCATCAGTGATGACGCTGCGTGTACGACGTGGAATCCTCGACTGTTTGCGGCGTCAAGGCGAAAGCATTTGTTTGAGTGCGATACTTCTAGCCTATCACGATGGATTTCGCCAATTCCCTGGTTTCGTCTGCCTAACCAAGTGTTGCTAAGGCAACATCAAAGCCTGGCTTTGTTATGCATGGGTATAACATGGTTATAACAGGAGCGACCATGAATACCATGACCTTATCCGGTTGAAAAAGCCTATATACGATTTTAATAGGTTCTGGAGCCGATGTGGAGCATAAAGGACACATAAAGAAGAATTCAGGACTAGTAGGAGGACGCAGAGGATATGCATATTGGTCCTGTATTTTTCTTAACAGACTCCTGCAATTCCTGTACATCTCATGTAGGATATATTTTAGGAGATATCGTAGGAGTCAATAGGTCTTTTGTATCATGATGATGTAGGAGTTGGATGAGCTCCTATACCATCAAGATTTGTTTATGCAAGGTTGTAAAAGCAAATTTTGATATTCGCGTGCTGTGTTTCAGCTAAATTTTATCAAGATTTAAAAACAATAAAACGTTTTTCAAATTTGAATGTTTTGGTTCTGTTTGTGGGTTTAACATCGCAAAGCGACTCAGGCTATGAGAGACGCCGCAGTTGAGGACTCCGGAATTTTCGACCATCTGGGGTTCTTTAACGTGCACTGACATCGCACAGCGCACAGACGCCTTGCCTTTCGCCTGCATCGAAAAACGGCCGTCAAGGCCGGGATTCGATCCTGAATCCTTGGATACAGTAGTCGAGTGCCGTAACCACTGCACCAGCGCGGCGGAGTCAAATTTGAGAGATGTGAACATTACTGAAATCATATTTTTCATTATTAATCTCTGCATGGTTTCACGGAGCGTATGCGTTAATTACCAGCAACAATTCCTGTATGCCATCCGACCTTATGTAGCACGTTAATACCTGCAACTGATGAGGAGCCTGAATCGCGAAAGTGTATAGAATAAACTATCCTTTCTCCAGGTACATGGCAAGTGTCTTCGAGCATAACTGAAACACGTTGCAGCCAGCCAAACTATTCATTGATAGCTGCATGTCAACCGCGATGCTTATTTGAAGGTGTACATATGCAAAAGGCGTAGTGGGAGGTTAAATATTCCCTCCGCTGCTCCGCTAGTAGCACGTCAAGCTAAAAGATGCACTATGATATGCATCTTTGCAATCTCTGTCGAAAAAATAAAAATATGAGCTCTAACATGACAAGAAAACAGCCAGTACATGACATATTGGGATATTGTGAGATGCATATGCAAAACACCGATACGTTAGAATAATGAATGACATATTAGCTGCTTCTGACGACAGGGAAAAAATTAAACTTGTTACAGTGTAGTCGTTGAAAGATGACAGCACTTGAAAAATACACAAAGCACGAAACAGCAAAGTAACGCCAGAAAAGAATGAATAACCGCAGGAATCATTGATCGCCGTAGTGTAGTGATTAGCGTACTAGGCTGAAGTTCGCGGTTGGCTCCTGGTTCTCACTTCCCACTGCGAACGATATTTTTTTTTTTTCATTTTTCTTTTTAATTTATACCTACGTTATTTTATACATCTGAACGTTTTCTTAGCCTGCGCCAGCATTGTCCCCAGAACGAGGGCCGCCGACCACATAATACGATCCCTGTAACCTACAACCCGATACAATACAACTCTTATAACTCCCATGTGCAATGATACGGTATGAATAGGTCCCACAATATTGATTTTTTGAATAGGCTAACCAAGGTAAGTGCGTATAAAGCCTAACTGACAAAAATTAAACCTATGTGGAGCACACTTGAGGGGACTTCAAACGTATAGTTTAGGTTAGGATTGGTGTAACTATGCTTTTCTCATCTTTATTGCGCGTTCTAGTCCTAGTTAGGCCTAGTAGGCCAAGCTAATCTTAGATGTCTCTAAGATCACATCACAGTAGCCCGTTTTCTGAACTCGCATTGGAAGTAATTGCACCTACCTAACCCTAATTAGGCTTGCTAAGGCTTAATAAGGTCTAAACACGTATAGTTTTCGCACGTAATGCTAGCGCTTAACTATGGGGAAACCGTTATCATTTTTACTTTTGCTATCCAATTGTGCCACGTGGTCCAGATGAGGTCTGGCAGATGCAAACAATGGGAACGTTAGCTGTGCCAAGGCAGGCTGTGAGGCAATCAGACAAACAAAAACTCTCGAACAAGTAAAAAAAAAAAGCGTTCTTGCTGCAAGTACGTATGGGTGCGGACAATAACATGCGCGAGAGAAGCTCCAAAAACGCATCATTAAAAAGGCCCTATGTGTTACCAAATGACAAAAAGGAACGTTTAAGTTATCAAGGCTTTCCTTCTTGCTCATCTCGAGAGGGCCTTGTGCATTCTTCAAAACAAAATTTTTCTCTTGTATATTGTGTCTCTCGAAAATGTTTGCTGAAATGTTCAACGTGACAGCTTTATCTGGTCTCTACGGTTCACATCAAGCATTCACTACGTTCACCCTTATTAAGCTGGAGGCACTGAGGCTTCTTGACTATGGGTAACGTGCTCGTCTCGTCATCCAAAGGTTCTAGATAAATTTCTACACAAACTAAGCCAATCTTCACAGTTCAATTACTCCTCTTTTTTGACATGAGCCACCCTAAAAAATTTGGTGTCAGATTTTTTTTTTTTACATGTTCCTGAACTCACGTGGCCCATCTTAAATAGCCATTTCCTCGCGCTCTGGACGGACGGATAGACAAAGTAGAAATGTAGCCGCTAAGTGTATTCCTGCATAAAAAGAAAATCAGTGCTTCATTGAGGACTACCACTTTTGCCCTACCAATTTACAAAGCCTTCGCCAGCGCGCCACGTCGTTAATGACAGTTTCTTTTTTGTTCCCATTAGAATGTTCCGTACATTGTTCACTAAAATATTTACCTGAATTTTTGTGTCGTATTTGCTCGTAATACGTGCGGACAGACAGACTTGTACCTTCCGTACGTATTTCGCCAGGCAGACCTTGTTGCAGCAGTGCGAGTTGCTATGGCTGCAAGCCACTTACAGCCACTTCGACTAACGATGTGCAAGTTGATGGCATTTCTTGCTGTTTCATTCAGCGTCGTTAGTTGTTTGGCCGAATTTTTCTCCTTTCAGTAGCCGTCTCCTAGTGTGTACTTAAGAATTTCGTGCCAAATGAAAAACGCTTTCAACGTGTCAAAAATACGGAAAAGAATGGCCTCCCGTTAGAATAAGTGCCGCCTCCGCCACGTTACTTAGCGCAAGGGACAAAAACGTTTCCCACGCTTGCGAGGTATTGCAACTGCATGGAAACGTGGGAGAAGAGGTAGCGGGTGAAAGTGTGAGAGGAAGAACTCGAGCACTTGGTGAAAAATAAGCTCGGCTGGAGGGAAACTAGATTACTACTGTTCTTTTCTGTGCTACGGTGCAGAGTGCAAGTCGAGTTGTGTAAAAAGGGACTAATATTGCCTCCCTGCGTTTTATACGAAAACACTCAGGAGTGCTTTGTGTGAGAATGAAAGAGAACGGCGCGCTTTAAATGCGTCGGTGATCCTGGTTTGGCATTCTGGAGGACGCTGAAGAATGCTTTAGGTATGGAAATCGTTTCAGGTCACTCAGCTAGGCTGTATGTGGAGCCTCATTCCCGCTACTACTAAGTGTTACTAATACTAATACTACTATAATAAATGTCTAACTAAAGTTTGAGTACTGTGGAATTGGGACGTATCAAATCCGGATAGTTTGCATTATTGATATATTGAACACGCAGTAAGCGTCGTTTAGTGGCGCAAGTAGCAAAGGTATCCAACATAACGATGTTTGCCACTTTCGCTAGGTACGTAATACGCCAGAAAAGATTTCCTGTCGCAGTGAGCTGCATATTTTCTGTTCGTGACTCCTAGGTATGACAGGGATCAACTAACTTGTACAAAAGAACCATTCGCTTGGTTATCGTTTTAATAGAGCTGGAAACCGTCTTTCGATGCTATATGCCAAAGGAAGAGTATAGTAAGAAAAAGGTAGTTTATATTGGAGGGAGCTGTAAATGGCAGCATGCCGCTGCACTCGATGCTTGGCCGAAATAAATTGCGTTTAATCCAAGACTTGAGACAGTCAGGAGATCTGGCAATTTTCTTTTTCTATGAAAAGTGAATCGAATAAAACACCAGGAGAGCATCATTTATTGTTGCCCGATACACAGCCCGGGGTCTTATAACAGCTGCAAACTATACCGAACGTGGTGAGAACTCCTCGGCATGCTTGCACAGCAGGAGTCAATAGAGTATGTGAAGGCCTTACGCACGAAGCGAGTGAATAAAGCACTCAAACAATACACGACGTTGCCGTAACAGTGAGCAAGAAGGATCACGAAAAACTGCGTCTAACTGCGTGAGCTACGTTTTTGCGCCTAGTATTTCGAGATTCACCAACTGGGTTTAGATTGTCGCTGAATATTTGTAGCATGCCCTAGCACACATCTTTTGCGCGGTCAATGAAAATGTCCTTGCGAACATTGACTTATGCTCGTTTTTTTTTTTTTTTTTTTGCGTTGCGTCATCTTTATCTTTATATTTTTTGTTCTGCATTTTTAATTATCAGTGCGCAAGGCTTCTAAATCTCCCGACTGCGACATAGCTGCTAGGATTCTCTTCGCCCACGTTATAAAAGAAGCTACGATATTCAGCGACAAAATAAACCCCATTGATAAATCTTGAAATACTAGGCGCAAATGTGGAGCTCGAGGGTTTATCATGTCGCTTGCAGTCTTGGATCAGGGCGTTTTTTCAATTGCTTCCTTAAAGCCGAAGTGGAGCACAGAAAAGCTACACTGGAATATGAATGGTTTTCAGTTATCCCTGTACTGTCCTTGTCGATCAGCTGAATTAACACTTTTACAGGTCAACATTGCACAAATTATGCTACGCGTGCACAAAAAGGACAAGGAATAAAAGCAACATCATCTTGAAGAGCGATCATTTTATAGTGAAGCTTTCTGGTCCGTTAAATCACGTTATATCCTTTTTCCCCCTAGGTTGTCTGTTGTTGACAGCATCACCGATTTCTGCGCATATACTTGCAAGAAAAATACAGTATAGCATCTCTTACCATCAAAAAATTCAAAAATAAGAGCGAAAAATGTGAGTTGTTTATCTGCACCAATAGCGTAATTATTCTCAATCAAAAACTCCAGCAGCCAAAATGCACCTGCTTGGCCTATCCTGAAGGTGTCCTGCTTTTGAAGGAAAGCATGTTTTATCACCTCTGCGTTTTGTGACACTTTACAGTGACGCACGGCGCATCACTCATTGCACCTTCACTAGACTGCAAGATCAATGTCAACCCATGAGTAGTGTAATATTCTTCCCTCCGCTGTCCGCCAAGAAGCGATGACGTTTACAGCTGCATCGACGCACTTTCTGAATGTGCGTTTTAAGGCGAAAACTTTTAATGGCTCATCGTTGTCCGTCCGTCGGCAAAACCTGTCACACTATAGCTGTTAATCATCTTGCGCCTTTCCTTTGGCACTTTCTCAAATGTCTCACCATTTAGCGTTTAAGCAACGAAATCATGCACCTGCGGGAATCCAACTCCTACCCATTCAATAATGAGGCAAGTGCGTTAACAGAATTCCACGCCGGGTACGTGAGAAACGTAGGTTAGTTCTTCTTGTGTAGCGTCATGCCAACGTGATTGTCGTGGAGACCACCGCCGCTGACCTCATTGCGCATCCTCGCAACAATGTGAAGTCATGGGAGAAGGAGACGGCGCGTTGAGTCGTGGGAGAGAGCAGTGGCGCGATGAGAGAAACATCTGGAAAGGTCGTGCGCATCGAATCCGCTTCAAGCACTTTCACCGCGGTATAAAGGTTTTCGCCTCATCGCACTTTAGTGGCCTAATGTGCGCCCTCCATTTTTTTTTTTTTTATTTCTGTGGAACCGCCCCGCTTTTTGTACGCGGTTTACTGGCGCTCACGACTAATCTGAATATACGGATCGTATTGATTGAAACTGCATGATAATAGAAATCGTTTGGCAAAGGGGGTATTTCATCTCATAAGAGAGGGTGACAAAGTAATGATTAAAAGATAGCTCTCAGTGTGATTCATCACTCGTAGTAACAGGCGAGCGGTCTCGCTCGCGGGCCTCCAGATGTGCACTCTTCCGCTGCGCCGGCAACAGATGTCCGCTGCCTCGACCTGTGCCGCGCTGGCGACACACACAGCTACGAATGTAGATTCAGTACCGCGCTAGGGATAAGCCATGCCCGAAATGAACTATAGGGCTAGGTTGTACACGCGCGTTGGCAGCACATGCGGCCTTTTAGGATTCACTGCACTCTATAGAACATGGCTGCAATACATAAGAGATAAACAGATGGCGCTGGTTGTAGGGGCTCGGCATTGAAAGGCAACGAATATTTGGCAGCTCATAGATTTTCAGCTGCTTCGAGGGCCCCCATCTCCCTTTGGGGTTTTCTGGTAACAGCTTTGCAGATTGTTTCGCATAAGGTGCTCAAACGCATCCAACTTTCCGGCTCTCTCAAAAGACAACGATTTTGCAAGGCAGCCAGTGGCGCGCCTTTCTTGCATTACACGGTTTTTTTTTCGTGAGAGAGCTGGAGCTTTCTATACTGTCTGCGCACCAACCCCGACCGCACCACAGTGCACAATAATCATTATGCCACCTCTCCTCTGTCCGTTAAGTGCACTGCCACAACTGGTGCGTATCATTTCCCTTTATTGTGCCCACATTTCTGTGATGAGCTTGAAACACTACTATGCAAACTGAGGACAACGAATTCACCGTTGAGCGATGCCTTTGTAGACAATTCTTTCCATGAGGCGACTTAGGCAGAGCAAGTGCCCAGAGCCCACTCTTAAGTTGATTGCCCTCGCACATAACCGCTTCTATACCCGTCCCCACCAGCATCGTCCATAAGTAGTCCAAAGCATATTTCTCTATATGCGGCTTTGAAAGCGTACATTGCTGTAGTAATGTTCAAAGCAGTCACCGATACTGAGCAAGATAACATTTTCGCTTATTTTGCGAGCTGGGTTTTTATTTGTGCTCAGCCGCAAGGCGCTCGGCAGGCTGTGACCTCTATCTCAACACGTACAGAGGACACACATGCATCTGCACACGTGCCTCTTTATTCTTTGAAAACAAAAGACCTAGTCGAAACTCGATAATTCATACTCGATGGGAACTGATTATTTACTTGAATAACCTTGTAATACATATTTACGCGGTTAAAATTACGCGTATATCGTTTCAGGTTAAGGATCCAAAGGTGGTCCAAATTATTCTGTACGACTCCACTACGTCGTCCGTCATGACTTGAGTCGCTTCGTAAACATATCATGACATGGCATGACATGACAAAGTAAAAAATGACATATCATTATATAGCATGTAAATGTAATTGCCGGGCAGCATTTCAAATTGTCATATTGCTCCTTTTGATTCTGCATTAAAAGTTCAAGCCCTTTTGAGTTGGATGCGAAGAATTCACCCGGATTGTGGCTAAACATCTGGTCAGCACATTGTTATCGAAGCCTGGCTAATGAAATACAAAATTTCGAAACTCTGTCAGGAAACATGCACTCCTATATAGTTCGTGCGTAAATCAGTTTTCCAATTGTCTTCTACAAAATTTCAAGCAAAATACAAAAAAAAGCTCTTACTGAAAAGTCGGAGGCTATACATTGCCCTATTAACAGAAGTATCACATGAAGTAACTGCGGTATTCCCTATATAGTATATAGAGTGTATTTTTTAGCCTGTCTTCTATAATCCGTTTGTGATCCTTATGAACGTCAGAGTGCGGTCGCTTGGCGCACGCTCCGCTCTTTTACGCTTCTATTAACTTGATTGGGCTTAGCAGGCATGAAATATTCGTTTTTACTAATTAACTCACAAACTCGTTATGTATATCCTATGAAGCACACAGGACGACAGGCCGTGCGTATTTTATAGAGCATAAAGAAACTACACCCACTCCCTAGTAGGTTGCTTAATAAATAATACTACTCGTTAGTTTTAAGTGGTTTACACATAGGCAGCGAATGCTTCGAGGAACATTAGCTGCGCAAAATTTTGGTTGCTTTACTTGTCATGTTTCTTGCATAACTCACTGTCTGTGTTGGCGCATCAAGAAGCCGAGCAGAACGCGCGCTTTAACTCCACTGTGTCAAATGAAAAAAGAAACAAGAACACGAACACTTAAGATCCTCATTTAACGGTATGGCGTTACAGCTTTAGTGTCTTCTGTTTGCCAGCTGTACTCGCTTAATTACTAATCTTTTAATTTGTGTTTCTATTGGTCCACGCATGCACATTAGCATAAAGTCCTAAGAAATAGCATTACACGACAGACCAGCTGATAGATATAAATCACTGCTTTAACCAAGGCTTTGAACTTTCCTGCTTTGCCTATAGAGAGCTTGCACGAAGCGATGCATGCTGGGTCATCCGCCATGATGTTGTCGTTGGCAGCAGACGACGAAGCAGTCTGCACTGCCACACAACCTCGTCTGCATGGTCGCGTAGTGCGTGCAGACGATGCTGGCGAGATCGGACAGGCCGACTGCGGGTTCTTCACGATTCCAAAAGTACGTCTGCATGAGGGCAAGCAAAAGGCAAGTGATTCCTCTAGCGAGGCCGACGTGAATGGCTCGCACGGGCCAACACACGCGAGATCGACGCCAATCCGGGCAAGTATCAAACTACTTGCTAGAACTAGAAATCATGAGTGTCGGCGATGTTGACGGGCGGCCAGGTCCAGACGCATATAGTGCAGTCAGTCATTGTCGCGTAGCTTGAACAGGTCCGCGTCGCACTGCTTTGCATTTCTTCATAGCGCCCCCCGCGTATTTGCTCGGTGGACCGTCGAAAAAGACAAGCACTTGATCAATTCTGCCTGGCTGCACTGCCCGCCGTCTGCTGCCAGCTACAACATCATGGCGGATTACCCGGCATGCATCGAGTTTCCTATAGGCTCCGTGCCCACCTAACTCCAGGGCGACGTGCGCGACACCAGCGGCCCATATGAATGCATGGCCCCTAAGAATCCATGTAAAGAAAAGCTTTCCACCTTTTTACGATTTCGCAGTGCAAGTACGATGTGAGCCCTTCATGAAGAGAAGCCTATAGTACACCCCAAAACAAACTGGCAAATTATGAAACCTCTTTTCAAAGGCGGTATATATTTAAAACCTCGCAACAATTGCGCGTGGAGGTCGCCGCTGGCCACCGGCATCGCACGGTAGCATGACTCGCAGAAACAAAAAAAATGTTTTTTTTTCTTTCACCATGTACTCATCCATGCAGGTAGTCATTCGTTTATAGCAGATGTGTGCTTTGAGAATAGTGCGAAAAAACGCGTGCCCGACGCTAAAATGCTATATTTTTAAAATTATACGATATGTGTGTGTTTTGAAGCCAGACCTACACTCGACAGGTGTTCTAGCTGTGAGTTGGTGTTTTTCCGAGTCCCACAAGCTTCTCGAGGAGTCCAACGTGCTGTTAAGTGACCCCGATGGTTTATTGCAGTCGTTGAAACTGGGCAGCCTAACTTCTCTACGCGAAAAGCAGCTCTCAGATGGCATGAGAAACGAACGAAAACAAACTGCACACCGTCGGAGACGACGGCGCAGAGGATACCCCAGCCGCTTAGGCTGCCCGCGCGCAGACGGCAGAAGCGGTCGGGGTGTCGTCTGCGCCGTCGTCTGCAAGGTGCAGTTTGCTATCTTTTGGTTGTCATGCCGTTTGAGAGCACTATCGGATTGAAAGGAAATTGGGGGGGGGGGGGGGGGGGCACTCAAAGCTCCTCCTTAAACGCATACGCCTCAATAGTGTTAATGGGTCCGTTCAGCGGCCTGAGGTCCCCTTTTGAGACCACTTCACGGACATTCACGCAGTATTTTCCATTCAACACAGAACATAGAATGCCTCCATCTAACCCAGCCGAACGAACGTGCCACTATGGCATAAGAGTCGAGTGTCCGGCTTGGGACACAAGGGTCATAGGTTCGCTGCCCTTCTGATTACCCCAATTTTGTTTTCAGCGCTGTAAATTTATTTCAAACGTCTAATTGTCATAAGGACGTTTCAGTCGTGTTGTGAACTTGTCTACACAAATTATATGATATTTTAATCATTTTCAATGGCAAAGGCACGACCATAAGGTTGAACTGCTATTTTCTTGGCACGCAAACTATACGATGCCGGGCTGTCTTCTGGGACCCTTACGTTAGCTTCTTGAGAAAAGTAATTATCCATCGATGGTCGCAGCCACGAGCCAGTTCTCAGCATTAAATGTCCATGAGCTGAGTTTCTTATCGACTTCCACTTCGCTTTCTTCTTGGCAGTCAGAATTCTTGCATTCTTCTCATTTCGCCCCGCCGTGGTATCACAGTGGTTACGCAGCCCGATTACTGTACCAGAGTACGCGGGTTCAACCCCGACTGCCCGCGGCTGCATTGAATGAAGGCGAAACGGAGTGACGTCCGTATTCTGTGCGGTATCAGTGCAGGTGATGCAGAACCCCAGGTGGCCGAAATTTCTAGAGCCCGCAACTGTAGCGTCTCTCATAACTTGCGTCGCTTTAGGGAGTTGAAACCTTGCAAACCAAACGAAACTATTATTCTCTCTCTTTTCTTAGGCCGTATATGGGAGAGGCCTTCGCCCTGCAGTGGGTATAGTCAGGCTGTTGATGATGATGATGATGATGATTCAGTGCCCTGCTGAAGAAGCAAATGCAGTCGGCTGCGAAAGTCTCTAGACTACATGAGCGTAGACCAAATGACATCACTATATCCCTTTATGATCCAACATTCTGCTATCGAAAGGGAGCTAGGCACGTTTTTTTTTTGTCCTGGCTTACGGGGTCGTTCAACAGCTTCATCTCATGCTCCTACCATTTCTTCTCTTACGTGCAAAAGTAAAGCAATTTTAGTACTGTGGCGCTGATAAGAATAAAGTCGAATATGATGATGTTTGTATGAGCGCAGAATCCCACGGGGAGAGTGACACATGTTGTCAATCACGTCAGCCGTTTGCCCGAACATAAAAATGAGTGTGGGCAGCGCCACTTCTTGCTCCAAATTCTGAGGGGCGAACATCCACGTACGGCTTCTTCCGTAGACAGAGGGGAAAGAGGCTGAAATTCTTTCACGTAATTACTAATGCTATAAACGTATAGATGAATTTAAATATTGTTACGATGCGGCAAGCCGATGACAACAGAACAGAGGACAGAAAGATGATGTTCAATTACTGTGAGATAAGATTTAATGAAATGTTAGCCGGCCTAGCGCCAGCGCTCCTGCCCGCGCCACTGTCCGCTTGTTCTTGCTTGCTCGTCCGTAACAATATATTCAGCCCCCCCCCCCCCCCCCCTTAACGTTTAAGTAGCAGGTTGGAAGGATCACAGCAACCAAATTGGAGAAGCCCTACTAATTTAACGCCAACATTATCGCATTCTTTTGTCCTACTGTCTGTCCATCTGTCTGTACTTTCGTTCGTGCGTCCGTCCACATATGGAGGAAGTGACTATCTCAACTGGGTGACTATCCCTGGCGCCTGCAGGCAGAAGGGAGTTGAAAACATAGATGCGGAAAAAACAAAGGATGAAACTAGTCGCATCGAAGAAAACACGCCATGCACCTACGCGATACCCTAAGAAAAAGAACATACTGTAAAGAAGACAAAGAACAGAAAACGCTGCGGCATCGCCATCACCATCGCTTGTCTCCGGCGCCCATCTCGCTCGCGCTGAAGCTGTGCCCTGCGGCTGGTAATTCGATCCCTTGTGCCCAAAGTACTGCCAGCGCTAGACGTTCCAACCAACCATTAAATCCACATTTCACTTGGTGGAGGTTAATCTGAAGTTCCCTGTACCCATCTCGCCCTGGAACTTCGCAGCAGAACATTGACTACCCCAATGACGGAGCCGACTTCATTGCACCTGCCTCCGCCCGTCACCTGCACAGGTGCGCTCCGTCAACGGGACCCGACTACCTTCAGCGGAAGCAGCGATGACGACGTCGACGATTGGCTGACCACTTACGAACGGGTCAGCCGTCACAATAACTGGGACGACAACCGTAAGCTCAACAATGTCATCTTTTACTTGAGCGACGTCGCTAATCTGTGGTTTCGAAACCACGAGTCGGACTTTTCCACCTGGGCGAATTTCAAGACTAAATTTTCTGATGTCTTTGGCCGCCCCGCCGTCCGAAAACTCCGCGCGGAACAGCGTCTTCGATCGCGACTACAGCTGCCCGGTGAAACGTTCACCAGTTATATTGAGGACATTGTTGATTTGTGTCGCCGCGTTGACCCGACCATGACCGAGGCCGTTAAGATACGTCATGTCCTCACAGGAATTGATGCCGGCGCTTTCAACATGCTTATCGCCAAAGGTCCCAATACGGTCAAGGAAATATACGACCTCTGTCAAAGCTACGACGAACTCCGCAAGGAGCGTGCTTTGATTCGCCAGCCTGATGCATCACTCGCTGGATTAGCCTCGGAGAGGGAGTCATCTAGCCTCTCTGAAGACATCAAGGCTTTTATACGTCAGGAGGTCGCGCGCCAACTGTCCCTACAGCCATATGTTAAGGAGTCGTCAACAACTGGCCTTGTTCCGCAGCTTCGCCATGCAATCCAGCAGCATGTCTCTGAAGTCCTCCCTAATCCTGTTCCTCAATCAGCTCCGGTCGCACCCTCAATGCCGTTACTCACGCCCACAGTTTCATCATCCGGCGTTGCGCCACTGAGCTACGCTCCAGCATTCGCGCCGGCTCCTCCTCAAGTATTGCGTCGCACGTATGCCGAAGTCACTTCAAGTCCACCGCCTGAGCCAGCATATGCCTATGCTTCGCCCCCCATGCGGTCCGCACCAACAGCCTTTGCTCCCCCCTTGCGTCAGACACCATCTCCATGGCGCACTGCGGACAACAGGCCTATTTGCTACCACTGCGGCATCCCCGGACACACTACACGCTACTGCCGGCGCCGAATAAATATGGCCTTTGCTGCACGGCCTGCGCCACCTTATTTGGCCCCCCAGTTCCCAGTCCCATCGGGTCCTCCAACAGCACCCCCTGAACCTCCGGACTTCCGCCCTCGTCGTTCGCCATCACCACGTCGCCGCTCCATTTCGCCAATGAGCCGACGACCCGCTACCCAGCCGGAAAACTAACCGCCGCAGTTCGCGAGGCACGAACTGCGTATCCGACCGAATTTCAAAGTCCTCGTCTTAATCCCGCGAATGTTATTCCTGTCATCGTTGAAGGTGTTCATACTCTTGCGCTCGTCGACACCGGTGCCGCTATATCAGTTATCAGCCAAAAACTCTGCCGCTCCATCCGAAAGGTGACTACGCCTCTCGAGGGACTATCGCTTCGTACCGCATCCGCTCACAGTATACAGCCGACAGCTATCTGCACTGCTCGCGTCGTCATTGCTGCAGCCTTGTACATCATCGAATTCGTCGTTCTCCCCACATGTTCTCATGACGTCATTCTCGGCTGGGATTTCCTGTCCCAGCATCATGCTATCATTGACTGCGTCAGTCCTCAAGTAGAGCTTATTGAATCGAGTGATGCACCGTCGATGCCCTGCTTCACGAGCCGAGTCCTCGTTTTGCGACCAAACTCCTCTTAGCACATGACACAACCATCCCACCCGTTAGCGCTGTTCTGGTTCCCCTCAATGCCTCTTTTACCACCGCCGCGACAGTCCTCTTTGTGCCCTCTAACGTTGTCTGCCGCCGCCGCCACTTACCGCTGCCGTTTGCCGTCCTTGACATGAAAAACGGCGCTAGCACACTTCTGGTAGCCAATCCTCTTCCCTCTCCCGCTATGTTGATCGAAGGGGAGTGCCTCGGCCGCATCGAGCCCGTGGACCTTCTGTTCACCTTTGATGATGTGTCATTCCCTGTTTGCCAAGTTGACGCCTTGACTCCAACTCGTGTGGCTTCAGATCCGCTACAGCGGGACCTTTTTGACCATTCCGTGGACAGCGCTCTAGAACCGCGCCACCGCGAGCAACTTCTAGACCTTCTACACCAATTCCGCGCCTCCTTTGACATTCCGCAATCTTCCTTGGGCCGCACGACGACCGTTTCCCACCTCATCGACACTGGCGCTCACCCATCTCTCCATCAGCGGCCGTATCAGGTGTCCCCGACTGAGCGCCGTGTTATTGCCCAACAAGTCGATGACATGCTGCAACGCGGAGTAATTAGAGAATCCTGTAGCCCATGGTCGTCTCCTGTGGTTCTAGTTAAAAAGAAGGATGGCTCCATACGATTTTGTGTTGATTACCGCCGCCTCAACAAAATCACTCGTCGTGATGTGTACCCCCTCCCACGAATCGACGATGCCCTAGACTGTTTGCAAGGCGCATAATTCTTTACCTCACTCGATTTACGCTCCGGGTATTGGCAGGTGCCCATGGCAGAGGCGGATCGTCCTAAGACCGCCTTTATTACTCCAGACGGACTATACGAATTTAATGTTATGCCATTCGGACTCTGTAACGCCCCAGCCACATTTGAAAGAATGATGGACACTGTACTGCGCGGCCTGAAATGGAACATCTGTTTATGCTACCTCGATGATATCGTCGTCTTTTCAACCGACTTCCCGACCCACCTGACTCGACTTCGCCAGGTCTTCACCTGCCTAACCCGCGCCGGTCTTCAAATCAACCTCAAAAAGTGCCGCTTTGGTGCCCGCCAGCTCACAATACTCGGACATGTTGTGTGTAAAGATGGAGTTCTGCCTGATCCTGAGAAGCTGCGCGCCGTCGCTGACTTTCCGAAACCGACCACTTTGAAACAACTGCGAAGCTTCGTGGGCCTCTGCTCGTACTTTCGTCGTTTTGTTCGGAATTGCGCAACCATCATAGCCCCCCTTACACAGCTCTTGAAAGGCACCCCTAACCTCTCCTCTTGGTCGCCAGCCTGCGATGATGCATTCGCGACACTGCGCAATGTTCTGACGTCACCCCCAATCCTTCGCCATTACGACCCTACTGCACCTACAGAACTTCACACCGATGCCAGTGGTGTCGGCCTCGGCGCCGTCCTCGCCCAGCGCAAGCCTGGCTTCTCCGAATACGTTGTCGCCTACGCAAGCCGTGCTCTCACCAAAGCCGAGTCCAACTACTCCGTTACCGAAAAGGAGTGCTTAGCAATCGTGTGGGCTGTAACGAAGTTCCGCCCTTACTTATACGGCCACTCCTTCGAGGTAGTTACAGATCATCACGCTCTCTGCTGGCTCGCGTCTCTCAAGGATCCGTCTGGCCGTCTCGGGCGCTGGGCTCTCAGGCTTCAGGAATACGACATCCGTGTAGTGTACCGCTCTGGCCGCAAGCACTCTGACGCCGACGCTCTTTCTCGGCCACCGGTGCGCTCGCCTAACTCATCGTCCCCTCCTCAAGCATTCTTGTCAGCACTCACCATTGAGGATATGCCTTTCGAGCAACGACAAGATCCTTGGGTTTCTAACCTGCTGGATATCCTTGGCACTACTTCCGCGGCTACGCATCCTCGGGCACTCCGCTGACAGGCCTCCCATTTCGCCATTCGAGACGGCCTTCTCTACCGCAGGAACTACAACTCAGACGGCAGAACGTGGCTTCTTGTCATTCCGCGCCACCTCCGCTCCGAGGTTTGTGCCCACCATCACATTGACCCTCAAAGCGCTCATGCCGGCGTCCTCAAAACCTATGATCGAATTCGTCAGAGGTACTACTGGCGGGGAATGTACAATTTCGTACGGCGCTACATTCGTTCTTGTACCGCCTGTCAACAACGCAAGATTCCTCGCCACCCCGCTGGCCCTCTCCAGCCTTTACCTTGTCCAGCTCGCCCGTTTGATCGCGTGGGAATCGACCTTTATGGTCCGCTACCATGCACGGCCGCTGGTAATCGATGGGTCATCGTCGCAGTCGATCACCTGACCCGTTACGCCGAGACTGCTGCACTTTCCGCGGCGACAGCCCGAGAGGTAGCCCATTTTCTTCTACACCACTTCATTCTTCGACACTGCGCCCCTCGCGAGCTACTGAGTGACAGAGGTCGTGTCTTTCTTTCCGAAGTAGTTCAAGAGCTCCTGTCGTCTTGCAAATCGATACATCGGGCTACAACCGCGTACCACCCACAAACAAACGGCCTCACGGAGCGCTTCAACCGTACGCTTGGGGACATGCTCGCTATGTATGTTACATCTGAATCGGGAAGCTCCAATTGGGACCAGGTACTGCCATTCGTAACGTTCGCGTACAACACAGCCACCCAAGCAACAACTGGGTTTTCGCCCTTCTTTCTCTTATATGGCCGTGAACCATCTTGTACTCTGGACACAATTTTGCCATACCATCCAGATGCCTCTGAGTACAGTGCCTTGTCAGATATTGCACAGAAGGCCGAGGAATGCCGGCAGCTAGCTCGCACGTTTACCTCCAACACTCAAGGCTATCGCAAAGATCAGCATGATACCGATACCCCTGCTCCCACGTTCCTGGCCGACAGCTTCGTTTGGCTATGCGTTCCTGCCACCAACAAACTAGACACCAAATACCACGGACCTTATCGCGTCTTGGAACGCACATCCCCTGTGAACTACGTCATCGAGCCAGTCACCCCTTCTTCCGACCACCGCCGTCGCGGCCGCGAGGTTGTCCACGTTAGCCGCCTCAAGCCATATTACAACCCTCTGGTCGTCTCTTCTCCCTGAGTCGCCAGGATGGCGACTTCTTCACGCGGGGGAACTGTAAAGAAGACAAAGAACAGAAAACGCTGCGGCATCGCCATCACCATCGCTTGTCTCCGGCGCCCATCTCGCTCGCGCTGAAGCTGTGCCCTGCGGCTGGTAATTCGATCCCTTGTGCCCAAAGTACTGCCAGCGCTAGACGTTCCAACCAACCATTAAATCCACATTTCAATACAAAGAATATGCGCGTGGCAGCAAAGACAACCAACAGGTAATCTCACATTCACAGAGTCACCTCATATTCAGGTACTATAGAAGGAAACTTAGTTGTGTAATGGTTACTTTGCAGTTAGTACGGTACTAACAACACCAGCGTTGGTAAAACTTAGCGCCAGACTTGCGCGAAATGAAGCTCGAGGACGAAAACAAAGAAGTATAAAAGGAACATCATGCAAGAAGAAAATTGCAGAACTCATGAATGCACAAATATTGGCGTGACAAACCAGAACATACCCTTTGAAACACGCTGCAGGCTTTCAAAGCAGTTGGCAGCGTACTACGACGGCACGTTCCACCCACACGACGGCAAAGAAATGGGTAGCTGGACCAAGGCGCGAGTTGCGCCTGTTGAGGCTTACCTGATCGCGGCAAAGAGCTACGCGTACTAGGCAGCACCTACTTGTTATTGGCGGATGAACGAGACCTAAGCTTTCAATGCATAAAATTATTCTAGAGAACATTCGATGTCAGCACTTCAGGAACGTTGAGACCAATGCTCTCAAGACAGTGCCCACAAACGTAACAGCGTCGTTATCGGAACAAAGCAAAACGTAAGCGGGAAGCGAGAGGCCGGATACGCGCGGGGTAACAATTGCAGCAAGAACGCAATAACACGCTCCAAGACACCTGAGAACTGGTGAAAAATTTAAGTAGGCATGTCGCACACGCTACATTGTTGCTGCTGCAAAGCGGATATTTGTAAGTAACTAAACAAAAATAGCATAAATGTTTCTACAGCGGCATCTTTCATAGTGTGGTTCCTTGCATATGGATGAGATCAAAACACCGAACAGCATTCCTGCAGTGGGGTAGTATAGACGCAGCGTGGATTATTCCGTAAAACTGCCTAAACTTACCCTTCCCAAATAGAATAACTGAGTGGAACACATTTCCCGGTAGCATATAGTTTCCGCTGACAGTGACAGTGTTTACAGAGTTTAGCATGCCAAAGCGGCTCAGGCTGTGAGGGACGCTGTAGGGGTGCGTTTCAAATAATTTCGATGACCTGAGGTTCTTTAACATGGACTGCCATCGCACGGTACACGGGAGACTTGCGTTTCGCCTCCACCAAAGCGCGATCTCAACGGCCGGGATCGAAACTGTGTACCTCGGCCCAGCACTCGAGCACCCTAATCACTCAGACACCACGGCGGGGTTCAGCTGTACAATAGTCGCTTCATTTAGCCAAAGAGTATATTGCTTATAGTAGAGCAATGCTTGAACTGGTGCTTTTGTAAATTGCTTGTACAACGCATTATGAAAGCTTCAATGCTTTGTTTGTGCCTGTCACGTTTAAAACTTTTCCGTTACATGGAGGCGTTGTTGGGTGTTATTTTTGTTAGCCCACTCCTGCGCTGTAATGATTAAGCGCTGAAGGGCACGCAGAAGATAAACAAAAATAAAAATAGGCTGAAATGCTGTAGCCTTGGGATGAGGCGCGGTCGTGCAGTTTGAAGCCTCCTCGCATGATGAAAAATGCTTAGCTATGAGTGGTAAAGACTACAATGACTAGGCGTGACTCATCATGACTACTAAACGACCAGTGTGTCAAACGACCACTTAAATAACAGCAACTGACAAGAAGTGAGCGAAAATACTTCACCATGAGTGATACTGATTACAATGAATAGGCATAACGCATCATACTACGAAACGAAGAGTAGAAAGGACCGCAACTGACTGCAAAGAAGTAAAAATGCTTAGCGACGAGTGATAATGGCTACAATGACTAGGCATGACACATAATGACTTTTAATTACTATACGTAAGACCAATATGTGAAAAGACAACTTGAATGACCGCAACTGACTGAAAACGAGTAAAATGTTTGGTTATGAGCAATAATTACAGGAAAGAAAAGGAAAAAGAAACAGGCAAATGATACGACAAAAGTGGTAAGAGGCAAAACGAAAGAGGCAAACGATAAGAAGGAAACGATGAGGAGCAAATGATAGGAGAGGAAGGGTAGATTTTTGCGGTTCTCCTTTTAAGTTACATCTAAGAAACTCTGTACTTTTTGTCATCCTCATATATTAGTAACTTTCGGACTTGAATTTGTGTCATCTGCGGTGAACTTTATATGCCAGGACTAAAATTTATTACATCAGACAGCTTTAGGACGTCCGAGACTTTCCATAGGGGGTCCCTATTAGTTCATATATTTAGCTCAACAACATTTAACTAACTTTAGGAGTGTACGCTTCGTAAAAGCAATAACGATACATTCGTTATTTAGAGAGTGCGGCACAACGCGTGAATTGCTTACCTTTTCTTGATTCATTAATTTCCTGTTCACGTTAATCAACTTCATTAGAGAAGAGAACAGAGCGCTGGGGGGAAGGGGGTAAAGGGCTGCTCTGTAGTAGTCTTTCTGTGTCGGAACCTATACATACGCTGCTATTACCCATCGCGTTATCCCGCATCAGTCGAAAGAGTTAGTGTGGGTGCAGAAACTACGAAAGCAAGAAAGAAACCAAGGGAATAACTGAAGTTGTTGGAGAAAACAAAGCTGAACGGGGCTACAATACGACTGCTACGCTTAAGCGAAACAGAGGGGAGATGGTTGAGCTTAGCTACTCTAGATAGCAACTGCCTACGCCTTGCACGAATCACAATGCACAGCAGCCTGGCTACGCACGTCAAAAACAGGCCAAAATTATGAAGGGCATCTGACTCAAAATCTATTGCTTTTTTTCTCCCACTTATAAACGTACACTGCTGAGAAGAAAATTAGTCATTGTTATGGTGCGTCTTTTGGCTTGTTTATTGTCATTCGTTAAAAGCCAGAAAAATTTTAAAAAAAGAAAACTGGCATTTCTTATCTGCCCACCAATGGACTAAGTTGAATTCGTTAGCGGTGTACAAGCAGTTGGTGAGGATGAAAAGCGTCGAAGCATTTCCTCGCGAAAAACTCACTCGCGACAGGGAGGTGATTCCGCATAGAACACTGGGAAAAACAATGCTCAAAACGCGCGCTACCTCGCACAATTCGCGCATCCTCTGCAGCAAGAACAGCGCCTTTCGTTCAACCGTCGCAGGTAATAGCGAACCCTGGAGCACATGCTGGGTCATAAATGTCCGGCGTCAGTCTAACGCGTTATTTTGCCATCTTTAACCACATTGTCTCTAAATATATCAGCACACTGCATGTGGCACATATGCACGAAGCAGTTATAAAGCACGTTTCCTCAATTTTCTAAGTTCGAAGTCGCAACAGCACATCAATAAAGTAATGGTCATTCTATAGCCATTTGTTAAAGCGTTTCTTGGCATAAGTACGGCTAGATACTATTTATTCATCCTTTCTAAATCATTTACTTATGGGCTTGTTTCCAACATCACTGTCTCTTTAGAGAGCATCGCCCCTCAACGGAATGAAACTGCCGACGCAAAAGGGTGCAAAAAAAAAGACACACAGCCGAGACCGAATCGCCTTCCCTTGTTCCGGAACATGTAAACATTTCATCACTGGCCTCGGCGATAGCGGAGAAAAAAATGAGCTAAGGCTAAATAAATAACCCTAGGGAATCTCGTCATCGTTCGAGCGAGCTGCAGATGTTACTCTGACGAGTCCCGGATTGAATATTTCAGTGATGTCATAGCCCATAGCCCGATAAAAAATAATAGCTAAATAGCGCCTGCCGGAGGCTTATTACCTAGCTAAAGAATTGAATTCTTCCGGCACAAAGTAAAATAACACCGGACTTGCCTGGTCTGCGTTCTCTCCTTAGCAGTGCTGGCATCTCAAGCTGCGGAACACAGCGTCCGGGTTTGCCGCTACGTCGAGTCCGCGCTTCAGGCTAAAAGCAATAAATATTCGGAGCCTTTTTGGGAAACACAAGTGTGTTTTCCAAAGTAGACAATAGAGAAATGATCACTTTGCCACTGAGAAGCAATATTTATGCCACATTCTTGGGCGGCGTCTCGTGTGCATTCGTTTTGAAGCGCCCCTCGAGTTTCAAAACGTTAAACAGGCGGCGAGCTCACCGAGTCATATTGCATCTCTTTTCTGCCATTATTTGCATTTAGCCAGTTTGTTTGCTGCTAGAATGGCGAGAATAATTCGCTTGGCTATAATTACACTTTTGTCATATTCTAGCATTGAACTGAATGCATGCAGCATAAACTAGCCATAGTTTATTGGATTTGAACAACAACTCTTGATGCGTAAAACAATGGGCCACAAAACAGAAAACGGCACGCTGAAGATAACATTCAGATGACAGTGCGGTTATGTCTGAGGTTATGAAGTTATGCCTTGCTTCCGCTAAAGCCCTGCTTGCGTTTAACGCTGGAGATGGTTTGAATTAAAAGAGCGCTGTTCTCGAACTTTGGTCACGTTCTTTTTTAAATAGTGTTGCAGAAAAACCACCGCACGATGTATGCTAACAACGTTCATACAGTGCATGTGTACTTCCGCACGTGGAACGCTAACTTCGGTGTTAAATGCTCATACTTGCTGTTCTTTGATGGTTAAGCGCAGTGGTTACAGTGTAGGCTAGTTAAGCTTGCGCTATGCATATTTCGAGCCTGGTGCGGCAATTTTCGTTTCTTTTTGCTACTTAGAGTAATTATCGTCTTCGCAGGTCATGCTTTGCGGCCGAGCAGTTTCGAATAGAACATTCAGTTAGTTTCCAGATCATACCTGGCGCAGCGCAGTGTCGCTGTATTTCACAGCGCAAGCAGTACTATACAGGGTGTCGCACCTCAAGCTTTCCGCACTTCTAAATAGTATGTTTAGTGAAATAAGGCCACTTTTGTCTGTATAGAATTTCCAGTGGTTTATGCATCAGAATATGGTCAACATGTGCAAACTAGGAGGCTTGTGAACAAACATTTAATAGTTAGCCTATCAAGATTAGGATCATGTTTTGAGGGGCTTGTAGCCCATCGTAAGCAATTTTGGATATGAGCTTTTGGAACTTTGAAAATGCCATTCGGGTCGGCGTTTTATCAGGGAAAATTATGGGGACTCACATGGGCAAACGCGCAACCGTGCTGCTACAGCAGCACCATGCAACCACGCCTACCAGTGCGCGTGGCACATCTGCGAGCGGGCGAGGACGCTACAGGTGCGCTGCTGATAATGATATCGCTGATAATCTGATACCCTTCCTTTATTTTTTATTTGTGTAAAATGTTTGGGGAAACTTCTTTCATATAAGCGAAATGAACTGCTCGTCCGTCCGTCCTTCCGTCCGTCGGTCTGTCTGTAGCTTTGGGCAGTATAGTCTCTATGCTCCAAAAGTGCCACCTACCAGCCACTTTAAACCGCACCCCTAGAAAGAGAGCTGTCGACACACTCATCGCCACCCTCGATCGGACGCCTCACACCACCCCAGCCCATCACCCTTCAAGGCATCCTCCATAACCTACCCACATAACTATATTCTGAAGAGCCATTCCCCAAATGATATCCACTAACCAGAAGCTCAAACAAACAAACAAAAAAAAACAAACGACGGCGAAATTGCATTCAAAGGCACAGTGGCACAGTCAGCTGTCCTTATGAAGAACCACCGGTCAGCCGCGTTCCCATTCAACAA
The DNA here is from genome assembly GCF_055883805.1 of Amblyomma maculatum. NCBI lineage: Eukaryota > Metazoa > Arthropoda > Arachnida > Ixodida > Ixodidae > Amblyomma > Amblyomma maculatum. The sequence goes on from NC_139344.1 coordinate 64,907,803, forward strand.
CTAGGTATGGGTCTGCCACCCATTTTCCGCACACTCTACCCATCTCCTGAATTCATATCCTCCCTCCAGGAGCGTCCCCAACCACCCTGAAGCACCTAATTTCTTCTGTCTCAGCCTTCCGAAAAATATCTCTCGCGTATGCGAAAACCAAAGCACTTAGTTAACCAACGATGCATGGTGCCTTAACTTACTAAGAATTCTCGAATCAGATGTTTGATCATCCGGTTATAACTATCTTCCTACTTCTCTCCCAAACCCTCTCTAGAAAAAAACAGATTTCTGGTTATGCTCACCGCGCTTGTCAACCTTGGAAAGTAACAAAGGACCGGGCACGGCAAATCATAACCACCCCGTACTAAATTTCCTTAGGAAATGTGGATTACGTACCACTAACCATAAATTTGTGAACACAATTTTATGCAGACAGGCACTCTATCACATTCAGGCATACCAGCCAAGTAGGTTTGCGGCAGTCATTATACTACCAAGCGATCCCCAAGTCGTCGCCTGGATTCGAAGCAAAGACATCTACAACTGAACTAATAAGTGGGCCTAGCTGTCACAAACCTTAATTTCTTTAAAGAATGGGGCAAATTTGAAGCGTCACGTATTGAGCATGTTGATCACGAAGATCCTGTCGTGTTAGCCCAGGCAGGGGGGGCGCCGTTGCACCCGCGCCGGAACGCAGCCAGAGAAAGCAGTCCAGACACCGAGCTCCCAAGCGACGAAATGAACCCCCGTTTATTCTCGCACTCCGCTTTTATACACTTGCGCCACACTTGCGCCACAGATACACTAGCGCCACTATCGCAGTCGCAGCTGCCAGCCAAGCCAAGCCAAACCAAAACAGATGATAACAGCACATCCCCCTTTTCAAGCACTATTAACTTTACATGCATACACTTCAAAATAACATTGGAACACACCCAAGAAAACACGACAGAACACAGTCACTCCAGCATCAGTCGTCCACGCCCAGCCTTATGGGTTTGCGAACAACTCTTCCAAATCTGGTCGTAGTTACAATTCTAGCTTGAGAATTGCCACCGTCAGTCTCCGTCTGAGTTAGAGGCACCAAAGCTTCCGGAGCTTCGTCAAATTGGTTGTCTACTCCAGTTACCAATCCGGCCCTGCTGGGCTGTTCCTGACTGTCCGGAAGTTCGTAGTTCCCGCTATCTACCCGGTCTTTTGGGAGACGGTTAAGCACTCTCCTGTTTCGACGGACTTCAACTCCGTTTTCCGTTTGAACACGGTATGAACGCGGCTGTGGTGCTGCTCCGAGCACTGTACCTTTGGTACGGAGATCAGTCACCCACACCACATCACCTGCTTCCAGCTTTGGGAGATTTTTAGACCGGTGACGTCGGTCGAAGTGGCGGCTTTGCCCCTTTCTGACTTTACGGTCCTTGGCTGCCGCTTCTTGCAGACAGCATTGTCCCGGATTGCGGTGCGAAGGCAGCATTGGGACTCTCGTCCTAAGCCTTCTACCCATCAGTATCTCCGCTGGGCTGACGTTCAGAACACCAGGTGTGGCCCTATAAGCCAGCAAGGCTAAGTAAGGGTCGTCCGATTTTAGAATGAGATTCTTAACCGTCTTTACCATACGTTCGACTTCCGCGTTTCCCTGGGGGTGCCTCGGACTCGAGGTGACATGACGGAAGCCATACAGTTTTGCAAATTTCTCGAACTCGACACTGACAAATTGGGGACCATTGTCGGTCACCACACACTCGGGAATGCCATGTCTCGCAAAAATGCTTTTCATTCGGCTTATCACGGTAGCAGACTTTGTTGACGGAAGAATGGCAATCTCTGGGTATCGCGAAAGATAGTCTACTACGACAAGATATTGCCATCCCTGAATTTGAAACAGATCGATCCCTACTCTCTCCCAAGGAAAAGAGAGCGTTGGCGATGCAATCATCGGTTCGATCTGTTCTGGCGCATGCCTCGCGCAAACGCTGCACTGTTTCACGAATGACGCTATCTCAGTGCTAAGTCCCGGCCACCCGACAGAACCTTTAGCCACACTGCGGCATCGCGAGATGCCTTGGTGACCGTCATGCAGTTTGCTTAGCGCTTCCTTGCGAAAAGTCTGAGGAATGATAAGCCTCATACCTTTGAGCAGAAACCCGTTCACCAAAGTAATGCATGCACGTTCCTGCCAGTATGGCAAAAGATAACAGGGAACATTTTGTTTCCTGGGCCACCCTTTTTTGCACACTGTGCGCAAGCTTCGACACACTTCGTCTTTTGCTTGACCTTCTTTTACTCTTCTCAAGAAATCGTCGCCTGTTTCTAAACCCAGTAAACAAGCTTTCGAGTAAGCGGTTACCTCTGAGACAGGTAAACAGCTTTCCACTTTCGTACGAGCTAACGGCGAACGTGAAAGAGTATCAGCAGTGGTTAGCGATTTGCCTGGTACATATAATACAGAAAAACTGTATCGCATCAGGCGCAGACGAAAACGTTGAATTCTTGGCGGCATAGCATCGATTGCCATGTGACCCAACAGCGACACCAAGGGCTTGTGGTCAGTTTCAAAAACAACTTCCAGACCACGTATATACTCATCAAACCTTTCCGCTGCCCACGTCAACGCCAGCGCCTCCTTTTCGATCTGGGAGTACCGTTGCTCGGTTTTGGTGAGCGAACTAGAAGCGAATGCAACTGGTCTGCGTTGCCCGTCTTTTTGCTTTTAAAACAAAACTGCTCCCAGACCGAAAGACGATGCGTCAGCTGAAAGAGTGGTTTGTAGCGAAGCGTCGTACAAAGCCATGCATTGCGCTGAACAAATGAGCTCTTTGAGTTCTTGGAACGCTTTTTCCTGATTGCTGTCCCAGACCTAGTCCCTATCCTTGTGCAAAAGAACACGCATGGGAGCAGTCACTTGGGCTAAATGTGGCAGGAAGCGGCCCAAATGATTCGCCATGCCCAAAATGCTTCTAAGCTCAGTAACGTTTCTGGGTGCTCTCAAATCTTTTATAGCACTGACCTTCGCTGGATCAGTATGAATACCTTCCTCATTCAGAATGTGACCCAAAAAACGCACTTGCCTAACCCCGAATAAGCATTTCTCTTTGTTTAATGTCACATTTGCCGTTGCTAGGCGTGTGATCACGTTACTTAAACGCTCATCGCGTTGAGCTTTGCTTTCGCCAAACACTAGGACATCGTCCATGAAATTAACGACCCCCGGCAGGCCACCTAGTATCTCAGACATTCTCTTTTGGAAGTATTCCGGAGCGGAGGTAATTCCAAAGGGTAGTCGCGTGAAACAGTATCTACCGAAGGGTGTTAAGAACGTGGTTAGCTCTTCCGAGTCTTTACTGAGTCGCACCTGGTGGAAGCCTGAGTTGGCATCGAGCTTTGAAAACCATTTCGCTCCCGACAGTGACCCTAGAGCTTGATCCACAGTTGGTAACGTAAATCGCTCTCGAACTACGCATTTGTTCAATTTAGTAAGGTCTACGCAAACTCTCAGGTCTCCTGAGGGCTTCACTACCGGAACTATTCCGGCGCACCATTCGGTGGGCCCATCCACTTTCCTGATTATGCCTAAACGCTCCATTTTATCTATTTCGCGCTTCAGGGACTCCCTCAGGGGAATTGGTACCCTGCGTGGAGCGCTTATGGCATGCGGGATAGCGCCAGCTTGTAGCCTGATGGTGTACTGCCCTGGCATCGTACCTAGACCGCGGAACATTTCTGGAAAACGCGTCTCGTACTGCAGGTTTCCCGACTCGACCGCGTCTGCAAATTTCACGATACCTAAGACCTCAAGTGCAGGTAATCCTAGAAGGACGTCGCGTAACGGACTGACAACGTAGCATGTTTGATACACAGTTTTCTCTTTCCATGCGATCTCTGCTACGAATTTGCCTAGTACGTTAAGCTTACTGCCTCCTGCACCATGCAAGATTTCATCGGTTTTTACCAGTCGGGACGGTAATCCCGGAAACGTTGATGGTAATACTGACACTTCAGCACCTGAGTCAACCTTTGCAAAAATGGGCACAGAATTAATGCGCACCTGAACAAATCGCGCTTTTCTGCATGCATCTATTGATCCCACGAAAGTCTCTCCAGTTTCCTGGTTGACCGCTGAGACGCGTACCTTTCGTTGAGCGGAAGCCGTTGCTTTCTTCAAGCAGGCCTTTGCGAAATGTCCCTTCTTGCCACAGTGGAGACACTTGGCAGCTCTGGCTGGGCACATTGTCCTGGGGTGGGCGTCGCCACTGCAGAAAGGACACCGCACCTCCGGGGTTCGTTGCCCATGCTGCCGCACCTCCGGCGTTCGTTGCCCATGCAGACGTCCCTTGTGCCTCTGTTGAACCACCGCGTCCACATTGGGGTCCTGGTCACGAATTTCCGATGACTGATGGCTGTGTTGTCCTCGTAGAGTACTTTGCTGCTGTTGGACGCTTTCCTTTAAGCGAGCCTTCGACAGCGCCGAAGCCAGCGTTAGCTGAGAATCCATTTGCAAAGCTTCCGAGAGCTTTGCGTCGCGGAGCCCGACAACCAGTCTGTCTCGGATCATTCGTTCTTTTAGTTCACCGTAGTCGCAACGTTCCGCCAAGCCGTGTAGCGCAGTGACGAACTGGTCTACCGACTCTCCTGGCATTTGTACGCGTCTGTGAAAACAGGCGCTTTCGTACACGATGTTCCTCTCTTTTACGAAGTGCCCGTCGAACTTTTTCTTTACGGTTTCATAGTTCTTGGCGTCTTCGTCAGATAGTGAAAACGTCTTGAATATGTCACGAGCTTGCCTCCCCATTGTGTACAACAGCGTTCGTACCTGAGCCTCCCCGGAGCATTCGTTGAGTCCCGTTGCATATCGGAAGTCGTCGAAATGTTCGATCCACGCCGGCCACTCTGACGTGCGGTCAAAGTCCAGCGGTGGCGGTTGCTGCAGTCCATGCAGCCGTATTGAAGGCGTCTTCGACATCGTGGATGGAAGGTGCCTGGCTCAGTGCGAAGATTCTTGACCATCTGACATCATGTCGTAGACGGCCACTTCTGACACCATGTCGTGTTAGCCCAGGCAGGGGGGGGGGGGGGGGGGGGGCGCCGTTGCACCCGCGCCGGAACGCAGCCAGAGAAAGCAGTCCAGACACCGAGCTCCCAAGCGACGAAATGAACCCCCGTTTATTCTCGCACTCCGCTTTTATACACTTGCGCCACACTTGCGCCACAGATACACTAGCGCCACTATCGCAGTCGCAGCTGCCAGCCAAGCCAAGCCAAACCAAAACAGATGATAACAGCACAGATCCCATCCACTGAGCTTCCTTTGTGCGTCATCTGTTAAAGATTTATTACAATGCAATGTGGCAGAAAAAAAACCCCAATGCTTGCAGCCAGCATTCTGACAATATATAGACGCCTTGCACTGACGACAGGGCTTCAGTTAGGAGCAGTGTCAGTGCTGCCAGAACATAGGCTGATAGAGTTCGCCATACCATCAAAGGGATCGCCTGTGTAGCTTTTACCAGCCTATGAATCCTTCAGTTATAATGCACGGAAGGTAAGGGAGGGGGCGGGGGTAACGAAAATTTACTTATTTTCGTAAAATCGTTTTAATTTGGATGTAACTTGTTCAACAGCAGTGCGTTTGTTTCAGAGAAGGCCACAGTATGTACTGGCGCTTTTTTGAAATATACGCTAATTTATGCGTGCATTACTATGCAGAATCTATGCTCACAACATGAAGCCCTGTTTCGTCGATTTATACAGCAATTCTAAAATGGTGGCTCTATATCGTCACCTAAAGCGCTTTGCCCTATTAAATCGGTGGTCCTTTGGTTGCGCTTGCTTAGAAAGAGCGACCATAAATCCGAAACATTTCACAGGTGATCAATGCGATTGATTCGCTGAGGAATGCAATATCAATTGGGTTTCAATTTTTTGAACTAAATGACTCGTGGCTTCCTTTTTGCGCAGTGATTTCAACCAGCACGTGCGCCAAGAATTTGTGGCACCCTATGTGCGTAGCTGCGCAAACTGACGCTTGCGGTGTGAGTGCGCAGCCAGAGGCTGGAATATCGGGAGAAAGGCTGCGGCGATGGCTGATTATATTCCAAAGCAGAGTGAATCAAAGGATGCTTTTTTTGTGTGGATTAAAAATCCGCTCATAGCTATAAATGAGACACGGTCATTTTCTCTGTGGCTTCAGAAAACAACACCTGACAATTTTTGCTGACAGGGGGCTAGGGTTCTTGTGCTAACGTATTAAAAAAAATTACTAATAAGTATGCTTCTCGAAACTGCACATATGAGTGCTGCGTTTTTGAACCTATATACCGCAGACTGAACACGCAGTGCTGAACAGAGGCGGCTGTGGATGTTAGCTTCGGCAGTGTGGAAAGTGATTGGCCATAGACGAACCCCTGCTCGAGCGGTACGTTTAATTCGGGCCAATTTTGCGCAAGCAGAAGCGTTCTAGCAATGCCTCCTCCTCCATTGCGCCGCTCTCGCTTAGGGATCACGGCCGCTGTGCCCAAAGGATGCAGTATCGAAGCCCGGCAGCGACGGCCGCTTTTCGATGGAAGCGAGAAGCAAGGAGCCGTGTGGTGTGCGATGTCAGTGCACGGTAAAGAATCCCAGGTGGTCTAAATTTCCGAAGTCCTTCACTAGGGTGTCTTTCATAGGTTGAGTCGCTTTGGTACGTGAAAACCCATGAACCAAACCAAACCAGTTCACTTAATTTGCTTTCTGCTTTTTACTTTCTGCGATATCGCAATTAATTAATCCTTCGTGTGCGTGTGTGAAAGCACGAGCGCTCCTCGTTCGCTCGGCCGGTTACGCTGATGGGGGGCGACGCCTAGGCTCCTTCCAGAAACGGGCGTCCAAGAGCTGTGTTATAAATCTAGGAAGGGTAAAGGTTAAGTGGTTCGAAAATGGGCTTGTTATATGGAATCATGACTTGGATTTCCAAATTCAATTTTCTGCATAAAGTATCATGTTGGTGGAGTTGATAAAGGCTTCAAAACGTTTCTAGAAAACTTGCTGACGTAGACACAACACAAAAATAAACAAGGCACTCACAGGACGGCGAACTTTGATTATAGCTGCTGTACTGGGGTTTGTCATGACTGCGTCTTGGTGTTCTAAAAAAAATGACCCCGGGAAATGAGCTGCTTGAACAGCAATTATCATGTGAACATCGAGAGCAGTTGCTGCGAATTGCGCGCGACAACTGTAATACCCCCCCCCCCCCCCCCCCCCCTTCCATTTTTTTTTGTCACTAGGTTCGTGGGCCTGAAGAGCTCGACATCGGAGCTAAACCCGTGGGCGTGCCTTGGAGGCAGATGCGAGGACGGGTCGCGGTTCGCAACACTGGTCAAAGGACTGCGCACATAGGTGACATTCATGCGGAACTCGGCCGAAAGGCTTCGCAGGAAAACCTGTCAGGGGCTGCTGCTCTATTAGAAGCACCCGGGGCGCGAGCACAGGGTAAACGTAAGCGTTCTGCTGGCCGATTCGCGCAAAACTTACACAGTAAATAATCTGCTCGTATTGGTGGTGCTCCCGCTGAAAACGCGGCCGCGGCGCGACTCCTGCTGCTTGCAGTCCATCAACTAGACCCTGGACGTCGTGTTGGTAAACGGCCACCGGTCGGTCAACCCACGTCACTTCCCGCTTACAGCGTATGCAATCCCGATGCGCATCCTACTGCGTGCCTGACACCAGGGTCAGTACGACCTGCGGCAAGCCATCGATGACATCGCCTTCGAGACAGACGACTTTTGCAAGTCTGTGCTGAGCGTGTCCTTCGCGGGCGTCTCCTTTACTTTGCGCCACAGGAGCCTGCACCGTGTGGGCGCAGCGGTGTCAAGACCCGGAGTCCTGGGCCATGCACCAACAAGTACTAACTGCTCAGCTACGTCGAGGTTCTGGAGCGGCTGCGCAAGGAAGGCTGGAAGCGAAGTTACCACCACTGCAGCCGTTGCCCGTTCGCCAGGAAAGAATTGCAGTTGGTCGCCTACGAGAACTAGGAGAGCCTGGGTGATAAGCAGGCCTGGATGAGGTATGTTCACGACTGGTATTATGGGATGCTGACATGGACGACTTCGATGGCCTGGTGGCAAAACCGTGTGCGTTCCTACGCAAGGTCTACGAAGTGGTGCACGAAAGAACATCGCATCACCCAAGTCCCAGCCCCGTGAAGTCATACAGAAAGTTCCTTTATCTTGAACAGGCAATGATGCACAGTGAGGTTGATGGCCTGGGCCATGGAAATTTTCCTGCTGGATGCAGGATTCTCTAGCCTCTTGTGCATGCCAAACTCGGAGTGAGAAGTGGCATGCACCGTCTTTGCCAAAAGTAACAGGCTTCATGGTTCGTTTTTTGCTTTTATTCTATAGCCAACATGAACTTCCAGAGGATCATAACAGGTTAACAAGTGAGGACAGGAGCTCACCTTTACTTTGCACAGATTTACAGCTTCAGAAGTGGAACGAATGTTCTGCTACCCAACTGAGAAGCGGAGCAGGCAGCCTGATAACGTTTGGAAAAGATGGCGCATATGTATATAAAGCACTGCTGACGTGGTGATGCTCAAAAATGTTTCCCCTTTTTTTCTACGCAAATACTCCGCGTAGACTTGCTCTCAAGCAGTAGTGGGAAAAGGAACGGATCAATCGAGTTAAAGCTTGTCATTCCTGCGCTGCCACGTAGGCAGATGGGCTAGCGCACAATGGGACACCTGGCAAGCGATAACAGAAGTAAGGCTACTTCGGCCTTAGGGTTGGTGCGCCGTAAATAATACCTGCTCTTTCTTGATATCTGAATTTTCCTGGTAAATGCATGCAGTGACACCCACTTGACGTTGTTGTGGCGTTGTATGTACATATCGTTGAAGCGCTGGCGGCTCCTTTTCGCCGAAGTTTGACAGGCGTTGGCCATTTTGAGCATGATGCTGCGCTTCATTTCGGCTGTGATGTAGGCGGGAATGACACTAAGCAGCAGCTTCTCTTGAAACGGAGAACCACCAAGTGGCAACTTTTTGACCGCTTTTTGCCGCCAACGGATGACGGCACGCCCCCCCCCCCCCCCTTCCCGCCATTGTTCGGGCTTCTCTAGAGAAGAAAAATGGGGAACATGGCAGCGAGCATCGCTACCGACTTGCGGCACGACCAGCTGTACGTGAAGCGTTAATAAATGTGACGAGGCATGCATATAGACGTTGCTCGAGTGGGGACACTGGGGCAGACTGGGCCCATTATGTGAAATTCCGTTAGGGCTTCCCGTCTAAACGCGAACAGCGTGCAGGTTCTAGCACCGATATGTGTGCTGACGCTCATTAGGCAATGTAGATATTAGATCAAATTATTCGTACTTTGCTCAATATGTCAGAGGTTGATATAAGCTGTCATATTCTCGCTCGCTATAATTTTTGTTTTATGGCTTTTCTATGACATATTTAGAGCGTTTTTGTTGTTTATTGCGATGTTTTTTACATTAAGGAATAAATAGGCATAGAGGATGTTAGCGCTATTGTGCTTCCAGGCTTTCAAAAAAATGTCACCACTTCATACGCATAAGTTTTGCTGAAGACGATAACGTTGAGCTGGTTCTGAGTGCCTATTCCTTCTTTAAGCTTGCGTGCGCTGCTTTTTTGTTTTGTTTTTGTGCTGAATGCCTTCAAAAGCGGGAATATTTAAAATTTGAAATGTGAATGTTTGCTTCCGAAAAATATTCTTCCAAGAGAAAAAGGCTGCTGTTCTGTTGGAAGTCATAATTTCTGTGACCGCATCGCACTGCATTAGTAATCGAACACTGTCTGATGTCCACTGAGTCGCATTTGATTGTTGCTAAGAGAAGTGTGAGCAACCTTTGTTCGAGATTCGGCGGCATGCCTTAGTATCCTACGTTTCGGGCTCTTAAATACTAATTACATTAAGAGCATATGGGATGCATTGTGCCAGAACAAAAAAAAAAAAGTTGCATTGCTTACCGCCGGATGCAGATTTCATGTGCTGTGTGGCTTTAAAATGTTTCAGAAAGTTGCATTGCATGACTTCACTGAAATAACATTTTGGGGCCTGCATTCCAAAGCCTTTTTGCTGCTGATAATACCTTATTGTCAACTACTGCTGACTATCATTCTCCCACTCCGCAAAACAAAATCACATATTTAATCAATACACTTAATAATAATAATAATAATTTTATTTCCATCACCGTAAGTTGATGGAGGAGGTGGGAATAAAAACGATTAACGTTTGACCAAGTTCCCACCCCCCTTTACGGCAAATGAGCAGTGGCATGCGAAGGCACTTCTATCACAATAGCAAACAAAGAGCTAAGAAAAAAATAAACAGACAAAGTTGACTTAAGCGTAAGCACGAAAAAGTAGTGTGATTAGAAAAAGAAAACATGCATCAAAAAACTACAATAATTCCTATTAAAACTACGCTTGTAAAACACTAATTCTACGAAGGAACGTTTACACGTGCATAATGAAGAGGCACTAAGAAAGGAAAGTTTCGCGGAGAAAGACGTCGAGGAGGTTAGTGTAGCTAATGCTCTCTATGTTTATATTCGCATCAATTAGTGTATTAAGCAGTAATGAAAGTGTAAATGCAACCATTTGGCTTTCATATAGTGCGTTCTGATAGGCGGCAATACCCAGTAAATACTGTACCGGCATGGATATGTACATTGAAATAAATGAATGTGGGCTAAGTCTGGATATAGTGGTTATGCATTCTCGCTTTTCTATCATATACAAGATTCATTGCTGTTGCGTTTAATGTCCATACAATATTCAACGGTTAAAAAGAAAAAGAACCACTTAATAGCATTCACGCTGTTTGACACAAACCTGAGCTAAAACTGCCTATATTAGGGATGCATTTTATCCTCCTCGACTCTGTATGCAATAAGAGAGAGCTGATCATCAAACAGCCGAATCAAAGGGGTTGCCTCAGGACTGCTTCCAGAACGCAAACGTGGCTCACTAGGCCTTGACTCACCACATTCTGGTGTTGTTCATGGGAAAACGGGTCATGTAGCGTTGCTATCTCAGGACGTTTTATCATGCAGAAGGCCACTCTGATATCTCAGTAAGGAGTGTGTGAGTCTTCTTACAACAGCCATACCCAGACATTTTGCACAAATTCTCCAAAAAAGTGTTTCAGCGAGTTAAAGGAGTGTTTGCATATCTTTTCGCACACTATCAAACTGTCCATGTTAATCAATACGTCCGCGTATCTTTCCTAGGCAGACTTATAGCTTCATGTTATTTTAAAGAAAGACACCTAATTGGTTTTCAGTAGCAGTTTTAACTACTCATTATGCGGCCATACAAATTTCAGAAGCAGAATTTTGCAACACTACGGAAGTTCTGACCATTCCCATCAAGGTGTTTTTTTTACAGTTGCTTCATAATTAAGAGTGATGTCCCAAAAAGCTAGATGATGACATAAGCTAAGCTATGTTGTAGATGCCGCGAACGGTGTACAGCTCGGATTTCTGAAAACTCCTTCGAAGAAAACCCAGAAAAACACGGAGCTGGATTAACAACGCTTTTTCATCTCATGTTCGAGAAGGCTGTAGTTTTATTTGCTATCCCGATGACCTTGCACACTAACTTATTGCGCCTAAATAATAACAATAGTAACAATATTAACTGGTACAATTGTACCAGTTTTGATGACATCAGAAAACACGCTAATAATGTTCACCAGTAAACAGGCTAAAGAATTTCTGATTACTTATCGTTTTTATCTTACAGTCAGGTGTCCAGATGCAATATAAGATTTCCAGCTGGCAACTATTAATATCTGTACCAGATTTTTTTTAACATGAAAAACTGAATCACCCCTGCTACGTGGCTCAACAAATTTCGGATATTTGGCGCCAAACGACCCACGCGTTACAAAACGTCGCGTTCTATAGCACTGCCCCCTGAGCCGACCAATGACACAAGTACCATGTCCGTTTCTCTGTCCCACCTGCGCTGCGGTGCTCGCCGCTGCTTGCTGCTCTAGCCAAAGAAAAGGTAACAAAAAGCACTTGACCGCAAAAAATAGAGAAGGCTTGGCGATTTTTGAAATGAGTACAAGGGGAACTGTTTCTGTACGTGCCTAAATAAAATGTCTTTTTTCTGTCCTCACCACCGTACTCCCTTAAAAGTTTTTCACTTAGAGTACTAACCCTTGATGCTTCTCTGTTGAACGCCCGGGGTCCGTTATGCTCTCGATTGATATACCAAGACAGGATGCTGACTTTGTGTGCACCTTTCTCGTCATAATTGAGCTCAATTCATTTTGAGTAACAGATAGCGAAAAGCACTTTTGTTGTATTGCATATTAAATCAGTCGGTGCCGTTCAAGTTTAATAGAAGGCGACTCATTTAAAAAAAGCAAGCGTTTGGATTCAAAGCATAACAAGATTTATTTCAGCACTGTAATTCACATAATCATTATTAGGCAAAGGAGCATGAACTGAGGCTAATGCAATTCTTTTGATCCCTTTATTTCCTTCCCTTCACTTAACACAGCACAAGTACTTATAAAGCACATATATTATTTGATGTATTACAGGTACATAAAGGGGGGGTGGGGGCAACTTTTGCATTGTGTACAATTCATGGATTACAAAATCTTGTCTGTTTTAACGGTACATTAATGCGTGGCATTGTGCTCAGTTGCACAAACCCTCCATAGCAACGAGTGACTCTGGACCCACTCGTTGCAGCGATGGATTGTCGGGGCTGTCTGAGTTCAGTGGGGCACCATGCTGTCGAGCCTGCGATGCGCCTATACAGTACGGGATCGGCTTTTTTGTGTCTATTAGTCAGATCAGGATACAATATTTCACGTGTGCACATTAATGTTCGTCTCTCAGTTACATTAATAAGCGAGTGACACTCGCCAGGACCCTATGCATGTCAAACATTTAAAACCCCTTTTAACAACATTCCCTTTATTACCCTTTATTTGCTTTTCCTTTATACTCAGCTGCTTAACAGACAAAGCACGCTTTACAGGAAAATACCCGCTGGCAGGATTGGGATTTATAGGCGAGCTTCGCAATGTGCGTTTCCTGTGAGTTCGGCGCTAGTTAACTTTGTAAAGCGATTGAGCTGACGTGCTTTTGGCAGCATGATTGATAAGACTCGTATGCTAGCAGCGTAGAGGCGGACAGCACTGTTTCGTAACCTGACGTTTTCTGAATATGGCTCAGAAGCCCAATGTCCCCTGATAGGGAAGGGCATGTAAACTTCGTTCATGTTGAATTCTTGAACGCTATAATGTAAGACTAATAAACCGTTGTTAATGGCGTCAAAAATATGAAAGGGAACATCTGGATGTCGTAAACTGTACGCCTTAGGGTTTTAGTGAGTTTCGCCGGTACCACGGCAGGGAAAATGTTCGCCGCTCAATAATGCAGCGTAATAAATACAAAAAAAAAAAAAATAATAGGACCTAGTAAACGATTACTTACTGTAGTGAGAAAATATTTAACAAAATAATAATATGGCTGTGCACCTCGTCACATTTATTTCAGTGTAACAATCTGGCTACCTCGAAGTGGCTAGAAATGCACTTCCAATTATACTGTAATAAAATATCCTCAGCGCATAGGCGTTGTGTTCCTATAGTTCGAAATTTTCACACAAGCCAACATTGATTTAGCCTTTTAATTAAGAGCAGTTCTTCCCCGGGGAACTAGTTTTAACAAAGAAAAAAAAAAGAACTAATGCCGATGGCACGGATAGAAACAAAACATAAGTGCAAAATGCAGCTTTTACGGACAAATACTTAACAGATTCGATTCTTTCTGCGCTTAGCAGACTGTAAACAGGAAGACGATTGGTGTTCAACTAGAATAAAGAACTGTACCCGGTTAGAGAGTATTTGTTTTCGATCCATGTGTTTGGTGTTTGCGTTACGTTTAAGCGGTTAATTCAAAGGGGGTAAGGGGGGATATCATTTGCCTCACGTATTGAGACCTTTAGAGTTTCCGAGACAGCGCGAGCGATGACTCCGCGATTGAAACGTGAATCGTGTTGCCTTGAAATTTTTTTTAGCGAGGACGTGAATTTTTCACCAGGAGCAGCGCGAAGAAATTCCCGTATATAGACAAGAAGTAATGCACTAACGCCTTAAACGTTTTTTTTTTCCTCCTTTACTGCTCTATGCGTACATTTCTTTTTTTTCCTAAATTGCTTACTTCAGTAAAATGAAACAAGAGGCCATATTCAAGCATCCTAGCCGCCGATATGCAGAATGCCTAACATTCACGGAATGTATGCTTCTGAGCCATTATAGAATATTTTGCTAGTGAATATGTGACTCCGCAAATAAACAAATAAATCCTTAGTAGCAGGAAGCTATACCTTGGCTTGTATCAAATGCATCGTGTTCAGATATTGAAATGGCTAACACAACTGAACTGCTGAAACGTAGAATCTGTGCTGTAGGGCTTGCTGTTCTTACAACGTGCAAAAATTTTGTTTTTAGTAGCCAAGAAAAACTGCCTTTGTATGTCGCTATATAATAAAACTAAAGAGAAAATTTGATTCGGTTTGTTTCTTCTTTACTGTGTTTATGATTTCGCTGTCACGTTACTTGAATTCATTATCAGAAACACTTCAATGCGGCGAGACGCACCGGCAGCAGTAGCTTGAGCAGATGCAATGTGTTTTTTCACACCTTAATTTACAGTTGGTTGCGTATGACAAGATGGCACTTATAAATATCTGTATACACAGACATAATAGCCAGCGTAATTGCATAACTGCAAGAACAGGCCACTGATAGTAAGTATCGCGGAGAACACTTCCTGCTTTCGCCTGGCTCGTTTCCCAATTATGTGGACACAACTTTATCGTGCTCCCCAACTAGGTAATGAAGTTACCGCTCTATTGAATTATGCCGTGCTCTGCACTTTCAGAGTTGGCAGCTGCCTACAGCAATTCTTGGTCTTTTGTTCTTCCCCATAACGGTGAGCTCTTTTGCAGGACAGCAAAATGCAAAAAGATCAGGAACGGGGAGTGGCACTGCCTTACAAGCACGGCTCGCGAAAGTATAGAAGCTCCCACCTCTTTTCACTCGTTGCAGTTTTTGCCCGCTGAGTGATGCTAGGTTTGAATGTGGGACAACGCCTTCTCAGACCTGGGTCCTGTCTAGAAGGTCAAGGACGTTCGATTGCGGGCCCGCTTCACCGCTGCATTCAGCACATTTATAACGCCAGTCTATCTGATCTTAAGTGCCGTTTCTTTTTAACGCGACAGCCTGAAGGCGTTTGTGTCGTCGGAAAGCCGTCGTTGTTGTTGGCGTCGTTTGCCTAAAGTGAAAATTCCTGACCGGCCGACAGAGCCATGAAGTGTCAGCAGAGACACACGTCCTCACGCAGGAATATTAAATAACGTGCAACGCTCATGTTAAAGGTTCAGTTTGGTTTATAGGACTTAACGTCCCCAAGGGATTGTGACTATGAAGGACGCCGCACTGGAGGGTTTCGGAATTTCGACCCCTTGACGTCGCATAGCTCACGGTCACCCTGGTTTTGAGCGCCATTGGAAAGAAGCCGCCGCGGCCGGTATTATATATCGCACTTTTGGGTTCAGTAGTCGAGCGTCCTAACGACCGACCCACAGTACCGGGCCCGCTGACGTTAAACGTTACGCCATGCGTTCAGAGTGAGATTCAATTAAATTTGGTCGGTGCTAGTAATGAAGTATTTAATTTTAAAAGTAAATTACTTCGCTGAAATATTTTAAAGAATGATAAGTGCTAGGCGCGTTTGGAACCCATGGTCCTTCGGTTGTGAGGCAGACTTGCTACCGACTAGGTCACGGGAGGTACGCACATACGGCTTGTCAACAAGCGGTGATTTTTATTATTTTCCTAAAGAATTTCACATGGGAACTGTCTTACGACTGTACGCGAAGGAATATGTGTGTAAGTAGAGAGGACCACAAGCTGCTATCGCGCCATAGTCTTAAGGTGGAGCGTACATGTGGCTGTAATTTTATAAATATATTGTTGCGTTAGAGTGCTAAGAGGTGCCAGACCTGAGAAGCCGCTTATATGAAGATGTGCTATGCCTTATAATAATATCTTATTGCCATTTCTGTAGAATAGGTGTTTTACCATTGTCATATTACGTAGTACCTATTTTCGTTTTATCCCTTCATCCCATTTTTGTAGCAAATAATTTTTTTGCGTAGAAAAGCTCGAAACCTTTATTGAGATTTGTTTTAGTTTGAGTGGATTAAAGTCCCTAAGCGACTCCGGCTATGAGAGACGCCGTAGTGGAGGGCTCCGGAAATTCGGACCACCTGGAGTTCTTTCACGTGCACTGACATTGCACAGCACAAGGCTGCCTTGATTTTAGACTCCATCGAAAAGCAGCCGCCGCTGCCGGGCAAACTAATCTATTGAATGTTTGTCGTTTCACGTTACTTACGAATGGCACTCACATGTTCTCTTCTGCTTTATGTTATGTTTCACATGTTGTAGCAATCTTGTTAATCACGCTGCCATTCCTTGTGTTATTTTTTTTTTTTTTATCACTGCAACACTCAAAAGCTTGCACCCACTATATATGATCCTGTTCTTACCACAAATGCATCCAAATGAAAAATGCAAACCAATAAAAGTAGTGTGCTCTGCCTCTCCGCTACGCGGATTTCTATGTCGTTGCTCCGAGCTACGCAGGGAGCAAGCTCAAGACTGAGAACTATAGTACGGCATTGCTCAACTAAGGCCAAAATTAACCTTTCATTTGTTTCTTCTCGTTCGGTGCAGCCCAACGCAATACCCATCACACGTACAGCGGCGGTGAAAATCTGGCCTGCGGCCGAACGCACACTGCTACCACGACGGTTCTCTCTCGAGGGTAGAGGACGATGTGAGCCGAGTATTCTGTTGATTCTGCGTCTTTGGCGTCAAGTTCCGAGGTCAAACAAGGGAGTTCTTAGCAACCGGAGCGGAGCGAGGCGCTGCCAGCAAAGAGAATACAGCAGCAGGTGTGAAGCTGCGGCAGGGAATGAAAGTGGCAAAGTCAACAGAGGACGACGAAATCGGCTTTGTTCAGAGGAGTAAATAAAGTTGGCATAATGTTGACGAGGAAGTATGCGTGGAAAGAGTGCAGAGGACGAAGTCGTCGCTTTGAAAGAGTCTGCGTGGAACAGGAATGCGTGTCGGCCAAATAAGCCACAAAGCTAGATGGAAGCTGGGGCGCCGAATTTTCTTTGCTCGCTTTTTTTCACGTGCTGTTTGTTCAGTAGCCCGACAGGCTCGACTTTTCCTGGATCAAAACTTTTCCGAGTTGCGCACGGAGCGACATGGAGAGGAGACAGGTGCGCTGTTCAAAATGTAGTCGAGAAACGTCCACCGCAAAGAGCAAAGAGTAGGAAGATAACCATCGAGTAAGCATATTTCTTAATGGCTCGGTGTCTTGCGCGTTGTGTTTAAGTACGAAAAAAAATTACTGTATTGTCGATGATGCGCCGCACGTAACAATAAGTAAGCCGGCCTTTTTTCTTATCACCTAGTGCGAAAATGCCCTTTATTTTCAAGCAGAAATTCTCGTGAATTTAACAAGCCACCCCAATCTAAGCGTGGAAAGTGTCAGAACCAAAAAATAGGTATCGATCACAGGTACGGGGCTCAGGGTAAAGAGAAGCATTTGGCGTTTCTTTGTTTACTAGCAAGATACTCTCCCATTTTCCTCGAGACACGCAGTGGGCCTCAAATACACCCTCATGGTTTAGCTTCCTTCAGTCTGTAATTCAAGGTGTGTGCATTCTATTTCCGCAAGCTTTCACCCAGGTGACAGTTTGCGGACCCGAAAAGATGTTTTCCGGCAGATTTGTAACAACGCACTTCGAATGAAAACCAAATATTAATATAGATGCCCAGATTTTGCCCACCTTGAGAGACATTTCCCGGGCCACACTTGTTTGTCTTGGAGCGAATGTGTAGCAAAAATCATTCTAATATAAAGAAGAAGCGTTTGCAGTTTGAGAGAGAATAACAAGCGAGACAGGTGAAGCCCTACCTCCACGGGAATAACGAAAAAATTTAACTTTTTCATCGTGAAGAAACGTGTCACGAGTGCTCTAATCTGGCAAATACCGCTTAAGAGACAAGATTGAATTGGCTGGGAATTATGAACAACAAAAGCATGTTAAAGGCCCCTATTTTGAATCCACTTGCAAAATTTAAAAAAAAAATGCATTATGCATTTTAATTTCAAAATAAAATACCAGTCACAAAAACTGAAAACTCGGGCCACCCTTAAGCATCTGAGGATATATATATTGTAATAGGGCGTTTATTGATGCTCAGATGGAGAGCCGTGAGGACAGGACTTTGCAACGGCGAGCCCTGCGTACTTCTTGTTTGTCTTCGTCGCACAACGCACTGGTGCATGTCGATGGCTGAGTGCTGACTATCACATTACATTTTCCCCCCGGGTAAAAAAAAAGGAGACATCCTGGCGACTTATGGCGCGGAAAGCACAGCGGGGTCATAGAATGGCTTCAATCGGTTCACGTGAACTGTTTCACGACCATGGCGACGCAAGTCCGCAGAGGGCGTGACGGGCTCAACTACGTAGTTGACTGCAGATGTTTGCTGGAGGACCCTATATGGCCCGTGGTAGCGAGCAACAAACTTCTGTGAAAGGCCAGGGGTTGTGGAGGGCACCCAGAGCCACACCAGAGAGTTCGGGAGATATGACGAAGCTTCGCCGGTATCACGGAGGTATTTTTGTTGCCACTGATTTTCTGTTGTGAGAGAGCGGGCGAGCTGACGACATTCTTCTGCGTACGTGACGGCATCGGATAGCGGGGAAGATTCGGAAACGTCAGGGCGGTAGGGAAAAAGTGTGTCCATAGTACAGGGTGGCTCGCGCCCGTAAAGGAGAAAGAATGGAGAGAATCCAGTAGTGGCCTGTGTCGCGGTGTTATATGCGTAAGTAACAAACGGTAGAACTTGGTCCCAATTGGAATGGTCGGTGTTCACGTACATAGCCAGCATGTCACCGAGAGTGCGGTTGAAACGTTCTGTCAGTCCATTCGTCTGAGGGTGGTACGAGGTAGCGGTGCGGTGTATGATGCGGCATTCTTTCAGGAGAGCCTCAAGAGCGTCTGATAAGAAAACGCGTCCGCGGTCACTGAGCAGTTCGCGAGGGGCACCATGGCGAAGAACCAGGTTTTTCAGAATAAAGGCAGCCACGTCGCGTGCGGATGCAGAGGGCAATGATGACGTCTCAGTGTAGCGGGTCAGATGATCCACTGCCACGATAATCCAGCGGTTGCCAGCTGAAGTTGTAGGAAGGGGACCGTATAGATCTATGCCGACACGATCAAACGGACGGGCAGGACAGGGCAACGGCTGCAACGAAGCAGGAGACTTGAGAGGAGTTTTTCGGCGTTGGCAAGACTGGCAAGAGCGGACAAAATGGCGGACAAAGCGGTACATTCCACACCAGAAGAAGCGTAGACGCAAGCGCGTGTAGGTTTTCAACACTCCGCCGTGGGCGCACTGGGGATCAGTATGGAAAGCAGCACAAATTTCGGCGCGGAGATGACGGGGGATGACTAAAAGCCACTTCCTTCCGTCGTGAAGATAATTGCGGCGATAGAGCAGCCCGTCACGAATTGAAAAATGGTGAGCTTGGCGGGCAAGCGCCCTAGACAAACGACCTGGAGAGTGACTTGAAAGAAAGTCCAGAAGTGTAGATATCCATGGGTCGCGCCGCTGTTCCGTGGCCATGTCGATAGTGGCAAGCGAAGACAAATCGTAGGCGCAGACCTCATCAGACAACGAAGAGGGAGGCAGCGGTGAGCGCGAAAGAGCGTCCGCGTCAGTATGCTTGAGGCCTGAGCGGTATATGACACGAATGTCATACTCTTGGAGGCGAAGAGCCCAGCGAGCAAGGCGGCCGGACGGGTCCTTAAGGGACGCCAGCCAGCACAGAGCGTGATGATCAGTGACCACATAGAATGGTCGGCCATAGACATACGGACGGAATTTGCCGATGGCCCAAATAATGGCCAAGCATTCTCTTTCCGTAACAGAATAATTGGACTCTGCCTTGGTCAAGGTGCGGCTTGCGTACGCCACCACATAGTCTCGGATACCAGGCAATTTGCGCACGAGCACAGTCAATAACAGCCTGATGAGTCGATAGAAAATCGTATCCGAGGATGATATCATGCGAGCAGTTCGGCAGAACAATAAACTCGATGGGGTACAAGACGTCTTGAATGAGCACACGAGCTGTGCAAGATGCGGTGGGGTGAATGTGCTGTGATGAGGCGGTGCGGAGCGAAAAGTCGGAAATCGGAGTGGTCACTTTGCGAATTCGACGGCAGAGTGCTTCACTGATGACGGTGACGGCTGCACCGGTATCGACGAGAGCGAGAACTGTAGCGCCTTCTACAGAAACTTTGATAACATTAGCTGGACGACGCGGAGGACTTGAGGAATTCGAAACAAGCGCAGTTCTTGCCCCCGGAACTGCGACTGTTAGTTTCCCTCAACGGTGCTGGTAGGACGTCGCAGCATTGGAGAAAGCGATCGGCGCCGAGGAGAATGTGATCGACGAGTGGCATAGGTTTGGCGATCTTGTGAGACAAACTGAGAACCGGGCGGAATCATTTGCGAGCGTGAGTCGGTATCGTACGGGTAAAGTCGAATGTCAGGCTGTGAAGGTTGGAGGCGCTGGCGACAAAGGCGTGCAACGTGGCCCGGCCGACCGCAGGCATAGCAAATCGGAAGGTTGTCCGTAGTACGCCAAGGTTTCATAGGATGTGGGCGGAACCTTGAGGGTGGGGCTTGGAACGAAGGCTCAGCATGCGGCGGTGAACGGTAGGCAGGGACCTGCACGTAGGAGCCAGACGTGGGCGAAGGTGGTGGTCGAGCCGTTACTTGGGCATACGTGAGAGGTGCCGTCACAGGCGGCAGCACGGGGTTGGACGGCAAGACATCAGCGACGTGTTCTTGCACGGCACGGCGTATAGTAGGGGCCAAAGATGGAGCCAGTTCAGGAACGAGGCGGCCCGAGTCTTGAAAATGGGGAAGGAGTGAGAGTTGACGTGCGACCTCTTCACGAATAAAATCTTTGATCTGTTGATTCAGCGGGCTCCCTTCAGAAGTTGGCGAACCACCCAGGGCTAATGCGGATACGCCTTCGTCGCACACACTGGAGCGGCGCCTAGAAGCGCGCCGCTTGCGGAGCTCGTCGTAGCTCTGGCAAAGCTTGACGATTTCACTAACGCTGGTGGGATCTTTCGCTACCAGCATCTGGAAGGCGTCCTCAGTAATGCCTTCGAGGATGTAGCGGATTTTGTTCGCTTCCGGCATGGCCGGGTCGACTCGTTTGCAGAGATCAACGATGTCTTCTATGTAGCTGGTAAAGGTCTCATCAGCGCGCTGAACACGATTGTGTAAACGTTGTTCGGCACGAAGCTTACGCACTGCCGGGCGGCCGAACACTTCCGCGAAATTCTTTTTAAATGTCGACCAAGATGACAGGTCAGCCTCATGGTTGCGAAACCAGAGGTTCGCCACGTCCGTCAGGTAGAATATGATGTTACTGAGCTTGTATGAGTCATCCCACTTGTTGTAGCTGCTTACTCTTTCATACGATGACAGCCAGTCGTCGACATCTTGATCGGCCGTGCCACTGAAGAGGCAAGGGTCACGCTGGCGCACGACGCCGGAACACATGATCGTGGGTGGAACGGCCGGCAGCGTCGAAGTGGACTCGTCTTGCATGGCGGTCGTAGAGGGCAGTGTACGGCTTCGCAATTCCAGTTTGGATGGGATCGTTTCCGGCACCTCCACCAATTGTAATAGGGCGTTTATTGATGCTCAGATGGAGAGCCGTGAGGACAGGACTTTGCAACGGCGAGCCCAGCGTACTTCTTGTTTGTCTTCGTCGCACAACGCACTGGTGCATGTCGATGGCTGAGTGCTGACTATCACATTACAATATATATATATTTTTTTTTTTGGTGCACGTAGAAAGCGGTGCGCCCGTTTGAAATATGCATGCGCTGCACGCAACTGCTGTTCTATAAGCATCGTGTGGATGGTTGTGAGCAACTACAAGCAGTTTCATTGGTGTCCTTCGTGTACTCGCAGCAAGTGTACGAGCGGATTGGGTTGAGACAAGGATATACTGATATTGACGGCGCAGTGGATGAATGCGATTTTTTATTAAATTTTGAAAATTTTGAACGTTCAATAAAATTGTTAACAGCGCAAGAAAAATTACAGTGCGAAAATGGAAGGATGAATAAATAACTTACAAAAAATAATACGTTAGCGGAGCCATATAGGGGAGCCGTGAGCGGAGTACAAGTGACAAGTTTGATCTGAACAATTTGAATTATGTATAAAATAAATAAACAAGTAAAGACAATGTCCCAGTTAGGCACACGCATGCCACCAACAGGCAATCCCTCTAGCATAGTAAAATGTGAGGTTCCTATTTGAAGTTGAAGTTGAAAGTTTATTTTCGAATCAAAAAAGAACGTACAAGAATATACAGCGAGAGGTCCCATGGTACAATATCGCAGGTGGGACCTCCCATGGTAATAGATATCGACAGGCAACATAAATAGTAATATTGTTGTAAGAAAATTTATGAAGCAACACTGAAAATAACAAAATACATAGTAAAGAGTGTATTGCTCACAGATTTAGATACGAAAATAGAATACAGAAAAAAGTACAAAAACACTTATGAATTCCGCGGCACAAAAGATAAATAAAGAAATCACGAATTAAGAAGAAAATTTTTTAATTTCAATTTGAAAAAGTGTACTAGTTTGCTTAATGTCGAAATTCAAAGAAATCCAAAGTGATATGGACACAAATAAAGGCATTGTTTCCCGTAGTTAGTACTGACCTTCGGTAGTAAAAAATTATTACGTAGAGTGAACCATATGTAACGCTGTTGTTTTTGATCGTGCCGGGAGGAAAAATGCTAATTAGATGCTGATGGTGAATAAACTTAAAGAATAAAAGAATAAGGACAAAGAGCCGAGAGGGGTAGAACATTTAAATCCATGAATAAAATGTGTGACGGTGACATTCGAGGGGAGGAGGTTATGATGCGTATGGCTTGCTTTTGCAAATGAAATGCCGTAGTTTAAGTGGCTGTGGACGAATGCGTAGTTAAGTGATAGTAACGTGTGGATTGGGAAATAGGATTGGGCTTTGATAAGTGCGCGCAACCCATATGAAATGTTCTTGCAAGTTTCCGCTTTATGATAATGCAATTTTAGGTGAGGGTCAATAACGACACCTAAAAACGAAATTCGGCCTTGCGACGCTGTGACAGTGGAATTGAAGTATAGTAGTGGTGAGACGGGCAATGGCTTCTGAGGGGGATGGAAAATCTGAAAGCAATTCTTAGTAACATTCACAGTAAGGCAGTTAATATGGAACCAATTTTCAAGAGAATTAATATCATTGTGAAGGTCAGATATGACCTGGTAAATGTCGTCTTGCGATGTTATCATGGTAGAGTCATCTGCGTATAATATACTATTACAATGCCTAAAACAGGATGGTAAATCCCTAATATAGAGTAGAAACAATACAGGGCCTAGAATAGAACCCTGTGCAAACCCTTTGTTATTAGATGCATGGTAAATAATACAGACTATGTGCTCTCGGTCACGAAGAAAGCTCTTCAAAAGCATTAGTGGAGTTCCTGATATGCTGTATGACTCAAGTTTCTGAAACAAGATGGAGTGATCGATGGAATCAAATGCTTTGCTGAAATCAATGAAAACTGCGCCTGAAAACATTCCTTTATCCATAGCAAGCCTGGTGTAATCTATAACAGAAGCTATAGCAGCATCTGTACATAGTTCACATCGAAAACCGTGTTGAGTATCTGTCAATATGTTGTATTTTCCAATATATCCTGACAGCCGTATTTCAAATAATTGTTTCTAAAATTTTGTCAAAAGAAGGAAGAATCGTAATTGGTCGATAATTATTTGGCAAAGCCGGATCGCCTTTTTTGAACACTGGTATTATTTTCGCTATCTTGAGCTGGTGCGGATAACAACCACTTGAAGTTCTTTTCGTTCAGTTCGTAACACAGTACCGCGATGAAAGCGACGCTTGCCTGGAGATGTGCCCTCACGGAGCTAACAGGGCGTAAAGGACAGACATTAAAACCCGGCTGTCCAGAATCACTGATTGTACCTGACAAAGATGACAATACACGACCGGTAATTTGGGGGAGCACAAAATTTATGACAACATAGCAACGCCATGAATCAACACCTAACACTTCGTACTTAGTAGGTAGGCCGAGGATACCGAGGCGTGCGTTTCTTAAAGAGTCCTGCGAGCAAATTGTAAGCCAGAAGATATACCTTCCAACCCTTCCCTCCACAGTGGTCGTGCGATAGCCTTACACTGAAACAGACAGGATTACGAGAGTTTCATTTTTCACCAAATATTCCGTGTCCCTTGCAGCGAATGCACGCATATCGCGCATAACTACGGGCATCGTTTTAGGAATTTCTACCCCTTGCCTGTGCAGGTGGGTTTAGTCTAGTATATTCGCGGCGATGCTTTTGGCCAACAACCATCAAGGACGCAACATAGATTATGCAAGCGCATTCTCCCCAATTTCCGAAAAAAACCCGCCGGGGTGGCGCAGTGGTTACTGCGCTCGACTACTGTTCCCAAGAACGCGGGATCGAATCACGGCCTCGGTGGCCGCTTTTCAATGGAGGTGAAAAGCAAGGCGCCCGTGTGCTGTGCGATGCTAGTGCACGTTAAAGAACCCCAGGTGGTCGAAATTTCCAGAGTCCTGCACTACGGCGTCTCTCATAGCCTGAGTTGCTTTGGGACGTTAAACCCCCCAAATCAAATCCAATTCCGAAACTCCAGACAGTGCGTTCGATGAAACAAAGAGAAAATAAAGCGGGAACGAGGGCTGCTTCGACAACCAAAAAGGAACAAGCGGAATGCCATCAATGAGATGACCTCGGCGCTTCAGGAATACGAGTGAGCCTTAGGGTCAGCATTGGCTCGCTGAGGGAGAAGAGCGTCGAAACGCATATATCACATAGCAGCTGAAACACAATCTGCCGCATCAGCGAGTTTTTCTTTTTTTTTTTTCTGTTACCTTAAGAGGGCAAGCGAGGTGGAAAACATACGACGATCGCACAACATGGGATTTCGAAAAGCGTGACCTGCATGCGACCTCGTCGGCGTCTCGCTAGCTGTAGAAGTCGATAAAAGTGAATAATAAAAGAAGGAAAGCAGAGGAAAGGAGCGTGCGATAGCGGGCAAGAGTCGCAGAGAGCAGCTATCTCCTCCGCCACGGCTGGCGCCTCCGAAGACCATATTATGCAGCGTTGCAACCAGCCCAAGGTTCCATTTTATTTCGCAAATCTACGGGTGTTTTATGACGCGCCCTTTTTATTTGGATCTTCCTCCTCGTAAATGTACTTCATCGTGCAGGGCGTATCAGCAGCTTGTGAAACAAAAGCATGTTGTAACCGCCCTGTTTTATGTTTCAAGGTCTCGTCCATTCCCATCGTATTCACAAAAGCCGCGAGGCAGACGTCGTTTTTATGGCATGTTTTTTCTGCTAGCAACGGAAGGCTAGCCAAGTGATGTTGCACACGGCGTGGCCTTAAATAGGCGCCACAAAGGAAACAGATAGTCCTCTCGTCTAACAGAATAAAGAAAAAGAAGTATGGAAGAATTCTATGTCACTCAAACTGAGACGACACAGTTCCCACAGTCTCGTCAAGGAAAGCTGAGCTCTCTGCTGGATTCTCCTGCATTTCTCGGTCATTTAGGGCGAAATGGCGGAGCATACAGGGTTCTTCCAATTCTGGCACCAGTGGCCGGCTTGTACTAGATACGCGCCAAGCCGCATATTCATGGAAGGCAAGCGCAACGAAAAGATTATTGCCGCTTTCGCCAGGGGCGTATTTCCAGATGAGATTATTGCCGCTTTCGCCAGAGGCGTATTTCTAACTTGAATGTTTGTCACAATTAAAGTAAAGGAGGTGAAAACATTTGTTGTATTTATTTTTCTTGCTCTTTGTAACACAATGGTCTCCGGAGCTTTTTCGGGCTCGAAAAAAAAATAAGAGGGAGGGGCGAGGAAAAGCTTCTTTTCCTTAAAGGTCCACGGAAACGGCCCCCAAGAAACCACTGATAAACGTGTTCAGTGTGTAGAACACATCCTTCTGAGCATTAACGCAAAGTATAACTCCTTGGAACAAAGCCAGCGATTTATTATTAATTTTTAAAAACAGCGTTTTTTGAAATTCGCGGGCAGAGAGAATGTCGCTTGGCGGTGTCGCATGGAACTATTTCCTAGTCCCGTGACGTCACGGGTCGGTTGACTGGCAAGGCTTGCTAGAAGCTGCCATTCGCTGCGGTCACTGCAACCATGACGTCACGGACACACTTCCGGTAGCTGCGAAAGTCGTCTGCTCGTACGCTGCTCGAACTCTGTGCGGGCTGTTACAGCTCGCCGCCCTTATCGGTTAGGTGGCCATTGCCCATTAAGTGCAACAACCGAAGCGACGCAGGGATCGGCAGAACGAAGCTGCATTTACAAATATCTTATTTATATGACGTGGTTTCAGGAGTATCGGAGTGTCGTTCGACGAGGCGTCAACAGCACGGTCAAGCACCGCACGATGGCAGCACCTCCTTGACCGCCGTAAACACCGCCGCTGTGGCCCCTAGCTCCTCCCACATACCGTTCGCGAACGACACGGCGGATCGTTAGCACCGATGTCCGAAATAAAGCGTGCTAAAATTTGTTGGCGTCTGGAATATTGAGCCGAATATCAAGTATGAAGCCCTCGTGAGGATCGCTGACCAGCAGCAAATTGCTGGTAAGAGCGATAGCCGTGATACACGCTAGTTTCTGCTCAAGCCAGCTGCCGCTGCTGCATTTGGGCTGATCCGCGATCTGCTCGTACTAGCTCTGCAATTAATGCGTCGGCAGAGTTAATCCTATAATTATTTCACTATGGCAGGATAGGAATCACTATAAGGCAGTTTCATAAGTAGACGATTTACGACAGCGTTGATCATGTTCCAAAGCGTCGACCGCCGCGGCTTCGAAGCGAAACAATGTAGGCCTAGCGACGACTAGGGACGGTCACGCACGGCACTGGCGTTCGCCGCGCTCGCACGTTCCACCCCTGCGGTAATTGTGTAACGTACCTCAGCCTGCTCGCGGCATCCCGTGCTGCAAGCGTTGCAAACTCGTGTACTTTCATAGCTAAGGCCGCGTATTTTTTGACGTTCTGCTCAGCAACAAGCCGTTCTAACGGTACTGTAGGCAAGACAAGGCTTCAGTACGCAGTCGCTGCGCTGTCGGCCGTAATCGAAGACGTCGGGCGGCACCATAATCTATACATCGATCTTTAAACGTGATACAGTGGGCAAATGAATAACTTTGTGAAGCAGACCCGCTCGTACGTTTCGCGCACTCGGGCGCCGACGAGTAGCTTCCGTCAACAGACGCCGTCATAACCTCGGTTAAAGCAGCAAACCGAGGTCGTCAAGCTCGGTTTGCGGTCCGCCGTGTAACATAGGATAACCACGGGTTCGCGGTTACACTAACCGTCGCTGCGCGAACTGGCGAACTCCTCAGGCGTGTGCGAGCGAGGACGGGTTGGTGCGAGTACGCCAGCGAGCGAGCGCGCGGCAAACGGAAGTTCGTCGAAGTGACGTATGTCTGGCCGGAGCTTTGAACTTGCTTGTATTCTTTGTTTTTTTATGGCTCCCTTCGGCGTGCGAGTTGAGAGGGAAAATTGGAAGGGTCATTTTTAATCGCCGATATCTCTGTTGTTGCAGAAGCTAGATCGAAAAATTTTGCGGGAAAATGATGGGTGGTTCAATAACTATCAGTGTTATGGCGTTGTTTACCCTTCTTTGTGACCCCTTTCAGGGGACCTTTAAGTTAATTTTGATTTTTTTTCATTAAACGCCCCGTTTAAAGAAAAAAAAAAACGAGAGTAATTTAAGGAAGAGAAGCTCTCTTCTCGTCCCTCCCTCTTTTCTGGAGACCGTATGATCACGTGGCAACATTTCAGCGACCTGCACATGCACCAAGTCTAGACGTGCTTACATCGACTCCTAGCGGAATACTATAGCACTACGGGCGTAGCCACGTAGCGTGGATTCAGAGACTAAACGTACAACAGCGCATTTTAGGTCAACCACGGACTTAAGCTTTTCCAGAAGTTAAAAGATGAATAAACTCCGACGTGGTGGCGCAGCGGGTAGGACACCCGACTACAGTGCCCAAGGATGTGGGATCAAAACCCGGCCGCGGCTGCCGCTTTTCGATGGAAGGCGAGAAGCAAGGCGCCTATGTGCTATGCGATGTCAGTGCACAATAAAGAACTCCAGATTGTCGAAGTTTCCGGAGCCTTCAACGACGGTTTATCTCATAGCCTGAGCAGCTTTGGGACGTTAAACCCTATAAACCAAAAAACACGACTTGAAAGAAAAAAATACTTCAGAAGCATGTTGCCTTTTGAGCAGTCGTCCAGGGCCCAGATTCCGAGTTTGCGTCGTTATCGAAGTGTTGCTATCTCACGTGACCTCGAGCCATCTGATTGATTGAAACGCCGGAACCGTGTGTTGCTACCTCTTCTGGTTCCGTAGTGGCAACACACTGTTCAACAAACCAATCAGATGACTCAAGGTCACGTGAGATAGCAACACTTCGATAACGACGCAAACTCGGAATATGGACCCAGGAAATGTGCGAAATTAGTATTTGGCCGTTTGCTATGCGCACAGTCTTCAGCGATGGTCAGATGAAATTTTCAAACTGGATCCAAGCGCTGAATGTCTCCGTCAAGACTGGCACTGTTAGAAATGTCGTTATGCAGTTCTCTTTCCAAGTGGACGTAATCTAATAACGTTCTCAATATTGTTACTTCCTACCAGCCCAAATAAATCCGAAGTGACTGAAAAATATCAGCATGGGCGGGGCATGTAACGAACAGAACGTGCTTAACAAGAATGCTGGCTATCATAATATAATTATGATTACTATTAAGGGTGGCAATAGCGTAACCTTTGATGTTTGCTGCACATAATTAAGATACGCGACTGAAGGCACACCAGGAAGTCACGCTCGTCTGTTCCCACGATGTGCGCTCTAATTGTGGAGGCCACCGTGGCCTAGTGCAGCAATCGGATTACTGCTCCGGAAGGGACTGGCCTCTCGTACTACTAAAGCTCACAGCGGGCACCAAATACAAACTAGAACCTTAATTGAGCAAGTATTTTATCTCTGTTTCCAACCCGACACAGCCAAATCCGACGAAACGGGCATGGAAGATTATCGTCAGAGGTTCGCGATGTATCTGAAAAAAGCGGCGAATATCGAGATTTGAATGCGCCGCTTATGTGTTGCCGTGTCGTGTGGCTCGCCTTCTGCTATCAGAAGAAACGGCCTTCAAGAAAATATGGGACATGATAACGATGCAGAAAATTTTTTTTTTTTTTATCGCACAAGGGTACAAAGTTTCTAATGCTCCGGTGAAAGTGCCAAGCCTGAAAGCTCAGATACATAAACAAATTAACTTTGAGGTTTCCGCTGATCGTGTTTAATTGTTGCTTGACTGTTTAACACAAAATATCCATTTCAGAATAGTTACAAGAAGTAGAAAAAGTGTCTGCACAATTCCAAGTCTTTTATTTACCTCGATTTGTGGTTCTAATTATGCGCCGTCTGGGTAATAATTTCATAGTGCAAGTTGCTCATTTCGCCACGTCTATCCTATCGACATATATAAAAAAGGATTGGTAAGAGTTTTAAAAAGCGCTTTCTCAAATATTGCTACTAATGCTTCTGAAAACTGCTTCTTCCAAAAAGTTTCACCGGGGGACCGCAAACCAATTATTGAAACTCATAGAGGAGTATATGCGTACTATCTTTGACGAATATGCAATCTGCGGAAAACTACTTTCAAAAACTTTTCATGCCAATGTAAACCAATGGTTGGCCCTCGAATTCCGGAAAAAGACCCCGGAAAAAGCTACCCCGGAGTAAACACTCCCGAACAAAATTTCCCCTGCCCAACTGGTGCGCTCAAACGTACCGTAACGTGAAGCTTTAGATCGCCTTGTGTGCTTCTCAGGAGTGAAATGCTTTTAACACGAAACGCGTTAAAGGCCTCTTTCTGAACAAATTCCGTCTTTGCCGGCGTTTTGAGCGAAAAATAAAGGGGATTACTTCCGGTAGGTGGTAATTTGCAGGTAACATGGCGGAGCAGTGTTACGTCGATGGGTTATGTGACTGTTTGAGACCACATGTATCACAAAGGCGGGAAAAGCTACCATGTCGTGTTGAATCTGAGGTGGGAAGGGCTCCCGGATGCCCACATACAGGCACGCTCTACTTTTAGGCCACGTAGGCACGGCGTGGTTATAGCGAGGCTTTACATCCATGTCCGGTGGTCGCTTACGACCGGTAGCTGAATGACGTGGGAGCAAAATCCGTGAGATATTAGGGGCACAAATTAAAGAATTGGTATAATTACACAAGCAGAGCCTACATGTATACGCGAACAGGGAATCAGAAGTGAAATCGCAGACAGCCGCCATTTACGCTATCGCCTCATACCCTTAAAGGCGGAGCTTAAGTGCCCCCATGCATTTTACTCTCACAGAATTCTAATAATTTACTTTACATTGTCTTTTATGCGTTTAGCTTGATATTTTGGTAGTGTTTTCATTTTTTGCTGTTTTTCTTTTTAAGTACTCGTCATTGTATTACAAGGCGCTGAATAAGGTTCCCCGTGGTGTGCTGCAATAATGTAGGTCAACATCACTGGTCGTACTGTTTTGTACTGGGATTCTTCTTGGCATGACCAGTGCTGCATGATGCCATTCAGAGTCGGTTAAAGCTCAGCCTGCATTCCCTAGCACAGGATCTCCATCCCAACCTGGATTGCATCTAGAATTTTTACATCATCGCCACAAGACGAATAGACTTTTGTCGCCAGAAGATCTGCGAGGGTGTTCCAGTAATTTTTGTTGTGGACGGGCTGTATAAAACTAGCCGTCTGGCATGTAGAAGTCGGCTGTTTCTCTGTGCCTTTTGCTCAATACCTTTTCCAGTGCCCCCAAACATGTCAGGCACCTCGAGGATCCAGATCGCAAACAATGCTTATATCTATACTCAAAGTCAAGAAAGAATCCCGAAATTTTCCAAGATCACTGCAGCGTCTGCACTGGATAAATGCGTAAGCCTGAGCGTTGCTGTGTTGTCTGTGAGATGTGTCAGCGGGATTTCGCGAGAGACAGGCAGTACGCCTTTCCTTTGCTGTAAACAAATTATAGAACGTCTGTGAACTTTGCTGCGTTCAACGGAATGCTGGATGTGTTCGACAAGGGGCGCATGATGAAACGTGTTCAGCACCAACGCTCAAGCTTTAACATTTGTGGACTGCATATTCTGCAGTGCTCGGGGAAGTTTTCAGACTGCATTTGCTTGATTAAATGTTTTTTAGACACTAACAATCCCACCCATTTCTTCAAGCAAATCACGGCCTTTCCCGCTTGAACGCGTTCCAACATTTAAAATTTCCCGCCAACGGAAGTTAGGCCTACGTCACCGGAAGTCCAGTATCAGTGCCCCTTTTGGACGTCGACATTACCACTCCTGGCTATTTCGATGTCTGACTTATTCAGGTGTAATTGTTTATTTAAGTAACCCACACCAGCCATTTTGTCCCTTGCACACCTTTCCTTGACGCTATATCCGATGATACCATTCTCTTTTCCGATAAATCACCTAGTTCCTCTTTTAGAGCGCCGGCAAGGTCATGCCCACGCAAAACCTGCCTACATAGTCATACAGTGCTTACGCATTAATGAACAGAAGATGTTTTGTGAAGATTCGATAGAGGCGAAAAGCTAGGCACCCGTGTGCTGTGCGATGCCAATGCACGATAAAGAACCCCAGGTGGTCGAAATTTCCAAGGTCCTCCACTACGGAGTCTCTCACAGCCTGAGTCGTTCTGCGATGTTAAACCTCAAAACCAAACCAAACCACACCATATTTTGTGAAGTGTGTTTCGGAAGAATTCGTACTCAGGGAAAATTTTGCTTTGGGGTAATTGTTTCCGCGGGCCTGCGTCCTCAGAAGCCTTTTCTTCTGCGGAAGCTTTTCCGGTGCAGTATCTTCAGGGAAAATTTTTCCGTGGTCTTTTTGGCCTGGACCTGACACTTTTCGACACCATTTACAAGCGGCCCCCGCGACCGGGGTTTGTTCTTGTGTGGAAACAGCGCTAAACGCAGCGGACTAGACAGAACGCGAACGCAGGAACAGCGCTCCCCCCCCCCCCCCCTCAAGTCATAGGCTTCAGCAGTTGAGCCACCATGGCGGGGCTAAAACGTGGTTGTGCCGCTGCTAACAAACGAGAACTTAAAATGGCAGTCGACGATAATTTATGGACGCGCAGCGCTGACTTCTCCATCCATGGTGTATAGCAAAGCACAAGCTGCGATGAACGAATACCGTGGAGCTTCTATTTCTAACAAAAAGATTAAATGGCAAACTAGCATGTCACTAAATTTTCAGCACTTATCAAGGAATTAGCTCTGTAAATTTATGTCTTATAGTAGTCACCTAGGTCCCAGGGCTGCTTCAAGACTTTGCAGCAAATTGTATTTCGTACGGGGCATACAAAAACGATTTACTTTTTGGTAAAACTGAGATAATGGTACTGAAGGAAGTAAAACATTAGGTGGATATTTAGCAATTCAGATCTACTGATATATTAAGTGCGGCTCTTTTTACTTTCCTTCTGTTCCATCATCTTCTATTCCAAAATAGAACAAAACAAACATATATGAAGAAAATTAGGCCTTGAAGTCGCACACTTGACAAAGTCACCTGTTTTCTAAAGGTAATTTGTTGAATCCATCTATACCGTAGGGATATTATGTTACAAAAAGAAACACTACATTTTATGAGCAGGCTACCCCTCTATCGAACATTTATGTCTTTCTACACATTACCTGCCTCTCCAAGCCTACGCCACCTCCGTCAACGCACGCTCCACGAAAGGGCGTTAGCGCTGGAACAAATGAGAGTATATGACCTGCCCGCTGTCGGGAGTTATATATTCCGACACCTGCTACATGACATTAGGCGCATGAAGAACACTTGCTCCTTTCACCGCAGCTTCTGACGCATTTATTTTCTTTCAGTGTGCCCATTTTCTGCGTGTATGGGCTAAATATGATCTTAGCTCCCAAAATGCCTGACGACGACTTACGCCCAGTCATACAAGCCAACCTGACCAGGAGTGGTGTTCAGTCTCTTTCTTCTGTTTCTATATCTTTCTGCGTATTGCTGACGAGGCCGCCAACTACCTGCGCCTCTCACGAGTTAAGGCGGAGAAACAGAGAACCTGCAAGCATGACAGCAGTAGCAACGCCATGGTAAAAATCGCAGCAAGACTTGTTTTCCGCATCAGTGGAGCGGTCGGAGCTGTTATGGCGAGGCAGAATTGTTAACGCTGTTTCGGTTCACTGGTTACACAAGCACAGGAGATGATTAGCAGTCGGGGCACGAAAGCAAAATTGGTGCCGCCAGGCCGGCGTCAAAGTAGCATAGCCCATGGAGTGCGTACCTAATTGATTGTCCCATCGACGCTGTGGAGTCCCGCTTCTTAAATGGAGGAAGGCACACCACAAGAAGCCGCCGTCGTAGGCTCTGGCCCAGACACTTTCTCGCTAATTAACGCCGTTGAATCGCTTTCTCGGCTTCTCGCGGAGACCGGGCACTCGATCGCACGCTGTAGCGGCGCGTAGGTGAAGCGATGCTTCATAGCAACCCCCCCTACGCACTTTTTTCTTTGGGCCCCGCGCCGTCTTACCCCCGCTCCTCTTGATTTCTCCGTTGCTGTCTCCGCTGTTTCCCCCAGAGCGCGTTCTTTCTCCGCCGCTTGCCTACTTTGCCACGGGATGCTCGATAAACGCTGCCATAATATCCAGTTTTCCGACGACAACCTCGGTGAATGCGACGATGGATCGACTTGAAGGGCAGCGCGCGGCTAGGGCAGCTTTAATGGTGGCTGAATTGTGATGTAGTTGCGATCGATGAGCAGCACGCATCGCTCATTCATCGAGCGGTGAATGTAGTAAGTGGTCAGAACACCAAAGGAGATCTGCGAACCGCGGCTTGTGACAGAAATTTAAGCACCTTGTATAAAATGCATTAAACCATCGCCGGTGTGGGGGTGTCTTACTCGACCTTGTTTACGAAGTTCTATTGCTACTTCTAATGTCAAACTCAAACCTCTTGCCATTACGTGCCTGTGTATATTATGTGTTTAAAAAAGAAATTCACCTGAAATTGGGACACCCATATTATTTTCAGGATTCCTCCCCCCCCCCCCCTCAAAAAAAAAGAAAAACACTCACGTTTATACATTATGACAACCACCCGCCCTGATGAACTTTAAAGAAAAAATATGAAATACATCTAATCTGCCATTGTAGTTCGATACACCAACCTTTCTTTGCCGCATTTTATGTCATGCATTTTGATTTGGCAGAAAAAAAAAAAAAACACTTTACAACCTGTACTCGGTGGAACACTTATCCGTATAGAAAAAAGC
The DNA here is from genome assembly GCF_055883805.1 of Amblyomma maculatum. Lineage (NCBI taxonomy): Eukaryota > Metazoa > Arthropoda > Arachnida > Ixodida > Ixodidae > Amblyomma > Amblyomma maculatum. Next base: position 64,942,442 of record NC_139344.1, read on the forward strand.
GCCTACGCGCGAGGTGCATATACCAGAGGCAGCCGCTAGATAGATTTAAATCACACGATGAATACAGCTAAAATTAGCCTCCAATGGATAGATTTTAATTGATAAAACAAACAATAGCCTCCAAAACAGCCACTAAGAGAAAAATTATAATTTCCTAGAGAAGTGCAAGGAACGACTAGACAAAAATAAGCATTAGGGTGGTCCGGAACAGTCCACTTCTTATGGCTTGCAACTGGAAAAAAAGTATAAGCAAAGCTATTCAGCCAGTCACCTTTGCGTACAATACCGTAAACTAATTAAAAAAAAAAAAAACAGAGTAGAGAGACTATAACATCCAACCGCCGCATGCACAACACTCAAATAAGTTGTTTTTTAAATTTATTGATGTGAAATGCTTCACATGGGACAGGTGGATACAGGTGGATGCGTTGCATTCAATTTATTGGCCCGCATGCAAATTTATAGCTGAGCTGTGGTCAACCGGCACAGTGGTAACACTGCCTTTGAAACCTATCCAGCAAGCATGGCAGCCTTTAAAGCTGAGCTGCGCAAAGCAGGTTTTGATTAAGCAGGCTTAAGGTTTTGCAACTGCCAAATCAGACAAGAAGCACAACTTCAAGAAAACTCGCCTTACTGACTTGCAGCGGGAAACACGAGTAGGGCTTTATTCAAGCATGTGCCGGGCATGGGCTAAAATGCGGTCCGTTTCCCACTGGAAAGCCACCATGCCTTTATAAAATAATGACCACTATGCTGGCAGTAAAATTCTCAAAGCTACGCACATAGTGATGAGACATTGCAGATACTGCACGAAAATTTAGGTTCTGAATGGTGATTAGTAATAACAGGGGTGCTAGTCGTACCTGCACAAGATTTGTAGACAAGCATATATTTTCTTTAGTTTTCTGATTTCACAACGTAATGGCTGTTAGAGGTATTATCAAAAGTTCTAGCTAATTCAGCACCAGCACTGTACCAGGGAACAATGCGCTTTAAATGCAGTGATTACCGAAGGAATTAGCTTCTAGTCAATATTACTGATCTGCTTTTTATGAGGAAGCCATTGTAAACTCATTTAATGAAAAAGCCCCTGCCTTCACCTGTTCTAACCATGTGGTATAACTAAATGATCATTTCAACAGCCACACGAGGAGCGACACACCCACCTGTGGTCGAGGGAATCGACGAGGTACACCAGCAGCTTTTCTGTCGGTGGCCAGGGGACGAATCTCGGAGAAAACTAGCTTAAGCTCTTCAAATCACGCGTGGGGACAAAAAGGCTGACCCACTAAAGGAAGTGGTACAAAAACGACAGAGGGGTAGAGCGCTGAGCGCAGTCAGCACCTTCACGTCGTTGGAGCGTGACTAGAGAGATGAGGTGAGCGCCGATATTGCGTCGCGTACGTAGACTGCTTTTGTTGACTGCGCAGTTCCTTCGCTATAGCAGCATGCTGCTGCACCGCGTGCCGTGGTTTCCGATGTCGCAGAGGTACGATCAGTGGCGTTTACCGGAATTACTAGTAAATGTAAGTTAACATCTTTGCAGCGTTGGAGATTGACCGTGAAATGTTTATCACAAAGTGTCAGCGTTTTCATCTATGTTCTCAACAACCGCAGAGTTTCTTTTTTTTCCCTCTCTCTCTTTTTCTTTTAGTTTCTTCAGCTCTTTGCCGCAGTTGCTGAATTTGAGCACATTCTAAGTATTTTGGCGGTGAGGCATCAGCACCACAGAGACAAACACGAGAAAGAAAAAAATATACACACATAATGATCTAGGTTTTGTATCCGCTGATCCTTGGACGCAGCGATCGCATTATTTTTATTTCCTAGATTTCATGCAATAATTTGCATGGCTGTCTTCAATATTATAAGCAGTTCTTTGGTTTCAGTTATAATGTTTTTATATGCGCCATGGAGGCAATACACAACGTCAAAAACAAAAAACAAACGAGGGATTAATGCACGTGGTGAAATTATTCACCGTCGCCAAGGGTTCCTCACGCAGCTCCGCTACTTTCTTCTTTACATATCCGATTTTCTGCTTATTTCATGAAATGCGCCGTTAAAATAATTCCCAGCAAAAAATTTAGCATGTAAGCTCCTTATTTGTTTTCACACGTATATCACTACACCAAAGTCGATATATCCTTTAAACGGTGCCTTTTTCTTACATTTTTACGTATGAGACAAAAGTAGCAGTAAAAGCATACCAGATAATACAGCATTCCTGTAAAAATCCTGAAAAAATCGCTTCCTCAAAGCACTTGCCCCCGTTATTGCAAAATTGTACATTTTCCGCGAGGGCATTAGTCAAATCTGGTTCTTTGTGTTCTTGAGCTCTTGCGCCCCTCATTATGGTGCTCATCGACTTCGCGGGCGACGTGTACATCACACACACACACGCACGCACGCACGCACACACACACACACACGCACACACACACACACACACACACACACACACACACACACACACACACACACACACACACACACACGTGAAGGACGACAAACTTGAAAAAGCAATACGAAACTTAACTTTATATATCAAAAACGTGAAGTACAGAAAACTTATTTACAAAAGACACAGAGGCGACTACGCGTGACAAAACAAACTGAAAGAAAACTAACCTCAGCTCCGCGACCTGGCACGCTAACTGCAACATTGGCTCATAACTCTCTTTACGACTTCTCTTAGCCGGGGTCTGCCTGCTATCGCTAAGGTAGCTCCGTCGATGACCAAAACCGCCGATGGCCACGCGGCACGCTCCCAAATAACCGGCGCCGAATATTCGAGATCCGGATTCCGGAGAAGGAGCGGAAACAGCGTAGCGCTGCCACAGCTATGCTCCCCTCCTCCGGCGCGCTAGAAAGGCCTGGAATTTGCTAGAAGTTATGGTCAGCACGCGCGGCCTTCTCAATGACACGAAGTGAGGAGGACCAGGTCCGCGCGGTCGGTGCATGCGTGAGTAGGCGTGCCTTTTCGCCCATTTCGACGCTGGCAAAGAGGCGCAACGCGATGGCCGGGATTGCACGGTCGGCCGTCGGGAAAGCCGCTCGCCATCTGCGCCACTTTCTCCGACGAGCGCACCGAAACATTGGAAAGTTGGTTTGGTTTGGTTTGTGGGGTTTAACGTCCCAAAGCAACTCAGGCTATGTGAGACGCTGTAGTGGAGGACTCCGGAAATTTCGACCGCCTGGGGTTCTTTAACGTGTACTGACATCGCACAGCACACGGGCCCCTTGCTTTTCGCCTCCCCCGGAAAGCGGCCGCCGAGGCCGGGATTCGATCCTGCGTCCTTGGCAACAGTAGTCGAGTGCCGTAACCACCGCGCCACCCCGGCGGGGTAAACATTGGAAAGTGGACCACCGCGGCCCACAGTATTTTTTCGAGTGCATCGTGTATACTCTTCCTTCATCAGTATGCACTAGTTAAATCATGCCATGCATTTGGCGTTCCTTCTCAGCAACCGAAGTCCAACATAATATTGAAAACCTTCCGCATTTGGTGCCGAAATTGAAACCGATAAAAACGCGCATTTTAATAGGAAGTTTAGCCGTATACAAGAGAAATGAAATAGCACTCTTGGAAATCATAGATGGGGTCACATATACACCAGTGCTCACACACCGGACGGTTTATCCTACACGGTTTGTTCAGGGGCCCTATTCTCGACACGAATGCCCTCCGTTCGGAGTCATGTTGTTTCTCTGAACGGTTCTCAATGCAGTCACGTGTTTAAAATTTCTGGCACGGAATTGAGAGCTGTGTCCGGAATACCCGGGTTCGAACCCGATCTCGGCGGCTGCGTTTCGATGGAGGCGAAACGAAGAGGCGTCCGTGTGCTGTGCGATGTCAGCGTGCGTTAAAGATCCCCAGGTGGTCGAAATTACTCCGTAGCCCTCCACTACGGTTCCCCTTTCTCTCTTTCCACTTTCACTCCCACCCCCATCCCTTCCCTTACGGCGCGGTTCAGGTGTCCACAGAGCAAGTGTGACAGATACTGCGCTTTTCCCTTCTTGTGAACCAACCAACCAACCAACCAATTGAGAGCTGTCGAAATGCCTTTTTTGCGGTGACGCAAAAATGACGTGACCGTGACCTCGAACACTGATTTTAGCACAGCTATTCATGCTGCCTGTATGGTAAATATAAGTAATTGTTGCAAGGAAAAAGAAGTTATAGAGGGTAAGAAAAAGCACTTGTGCGTGTATTAAGGAATGGGTGAAATGAATTGCTTTCTGCCAATGGGCGCTTCCTGAAATCTGATAATCTGACGTTGAGTAGAGGGAAATACATCATACATAAACATCATACGGTGGTGCCAAAATGACGTTTCGTGACATAGAGGATGTGCTGCCATTGATGTAAATTACAATATTTGGGCACCAAGTTTGGGAACCACACTAACGCGACCGTATAAAAACATAGTGAATTTGGCGTGGAGTATAGGCTGCTGTGAGCCCACTGCAGTTTGATGGACACCTAATTTGGATGAGGAAATAAGCTGAGACATCTTGTTGTAATGGAAGAAGGCCCTGAAAAGACGTCATAAGGCTACTTTTCTGCTGCTGAATCAGTCAGAGGGCTAATATTGAAGACCCAAATTTACAGCCGCACAGGATACTAGCTGTCCTCCCGTTGCAAACTTTTCGCTCTCGAAAAGAAATTTTCGATCCACGCCATTGTTGCAACGCGCTTCAGTGGCGGTCTGCTAGCTCCCTAGTTCAAGTGGTTCAGCTACGCGATACTGGGCATTTCGAAGAGCACCGTTATGCTTTCGAATTGTCTGTTTGTATGGTTCGCGAGTGCAACAACGTAAGGTGTGATATGGTGCGCTGGATGTGTAAGGAACTTCGCGGCGTGAGGAAGCTAGGTATCACCAAGGATGCCTTAAACGTCGAACTTTATGGTAACTGGTCGTTGCTCAGGTCAGCGGTGTTTCACGGCGTGATCGCTGTGGTGAAGGTTTGGCTGCCATCTGTTTAAGTGCTACCTTCTCAATATAAGCTCTCTCTGAACTGGTCGTCAGTTACGTATGTAATGACAGTGTGGAGTTGTCTGCTTGCAAATACTTCTGCCCAGTAGCACATTTCCAAGGTTACTACTGCTGTCTTCATTCCTGCCTCCTAAATACTGTGCTGTGGGCCACACCAGCCCTGAATCTCTTGCCGTTTTCCTCTCTCATTATATCACTGTGCTTTATTGTGCTTTTCCCATCATGCTGCTGCCTCCATCTTTGTAGTCTGGCTGCTTTAAATTCGCCGATTTTACCTGCTCTCCCATTTCTCTTTACAGAAATATTCTAGACCTTGAAAAAATGGAAGTAAGTAGAATAACTTTTAATAATTCAGTGTCCTTAGGTTTAGCCGCTTCTGTTCTTTTTGATCTCATTATTGGTGCCATGTAGTTGTATCTGAAAACAATATGTGCACGACCATCTGAGAAGCTTGGCTTCAAGACACATGTTGAAGTATTACATGTGTCGGTTGATGAGTAGGTGTACATTAACAAAATATTTATTTGGCTCATGCAAATAGGGCACGTATCGTGCCTCACAGCAGTTTGGTTTTGTTTGGTAAAACTTTATTTCCCACAGTTGGGGTCCTGGAGGACACTCGGCAGTATATGGCATCGCCACCCATCATCATTCTACCTCTATGTTCCTTCCTTTCCCAAGCGAAGGAGGTGAAAGCATTTTTCTGTTGCCGACGTCACTTTTCCTGACATCCTGGCAATAGACGTTACTTTATTATAAAGAACCGTGTTGTACTGGGCTTCATCAGGCATGGAAAGGAGCTCCCTGGTTCTGTGGTAGGTGCACAAAGGTTTTCAAGTAGCAATTGTAGGCCTATGCTTGACTCATGATGCTTATGTGGAGAGCAGGGCAGGCAGGCTGTCTCTGAATGCACGAGACAAAATTTTGTTGCATCTCACATTGGTCTGCACTTATGTCACACGTGAAGGATAGCTGCCTGGTTTTGGCTCGCACTGTGCGTTCACTTCAATGTTTATGAGAGAAAGTGCCTTCCAACGATGAAAAATGGAAGGAAATTAAAGCCACTTTTTTATTTTATATAAAACGTAGTATGTGCCATGTAAATGACACATTTTTGCTTGCTCCTTGTGATGTGTTTCATGTAAATGTTTGCTCAGGTATGCACGAAGGCTGACCATTTGCTTATTTTTCACAAAACAAAAGCAAGTACCCCACAGCACGTTTTGAGGATATGCTCTAATGTCATGAATCGCTTAGCTGACTTTTTATGGTGCTAGCTTTGTTTAATACGACCAGAAAATAATCTCCCACTGTCATTTTGATACGTTTTTTTAGTGTCTGAATTCAAATGTCGCTGATAAGTGAATGTGAGATGTCGTCGGTGCGTACGAGATCTTCCCCTCCCATTCTGCGTCACAAGCCACTTCGAATATCCTGGTGCCGTTCTTGCTCTGCAGCTGTAACGCTGCTCGCACCGGGTAAACTCGCTCGACTTCTCCGTCCATAGCTCTTGCATAATGTCGAAACTAGTGAATGTCACAATACACTGAAACCCCAACGCTGCCACAAAGCACTTGCTCACAATGCAGCTGGAGGTGTCCTCATCGCGGAATTCCCCGCAACGGCTCCGTTCCTGGAGCATCACCAATTTTCATACTTGGCACCAATATATAGTAGCAGTCGACGACGCTGTTGTTTCCATCGTTTTGTCTTTTCTTTTCCGTCAGAATGCGCAACCCGATTGTGTGCTTACGTAATCTGACACCGCCCTGCTGCACGCGTCTCGGGTACGTCACTGTTTGAACACAATGGCGAATTGTCAAGAATAGAGCTCCACGACGGCTGAAATCTGTGTTGCCTAACAACATGTATACCAAGTGATTTTTGCTTTTGATTTTTACCATTCCAATTTCTATTTTAAACCTTCCGAGCGGCACCACGTTAGTGCCGTCTATTCCTTTGGAGTCTCATACATCGAGGCGAACATGTGCGTTAATGAGCGTAATAGTTGGATGAATAACAAAAACCAACTTAACTACTTTTTTTTTATGATTCCTAACTGAGAAGTGATATTATACTCAGATAGGAAGATAGTGAGAGACCGGAAAGCGTGGCGTGACATGGTCAATAGGGTCACGAAGAGTCGGACACGACTGAACGACTGAACTGAATTGAACTGATTATACTCAGAATGTCTCAGTATAATTTCTCAGAAATTATCAAGGTCATCAACGCAAAGGCAATATCAGTCTTTAAATTTTGTTTATCCGCAATGCCGAAAATTCGCATCTGAAAGCTTGCTAAGTGGTATATCCCATTCTACACATCATTCATTACCCAAACAGCGTTCCTATTTGATTCCTAAGAAATGCGAGCGGTGCTACACTATAAATATGCAATAGGAAAAATGATTCTCACCGAAATCTCAAATGCGTATTTTGATATTCGATATTTGTTTTTTCAAATGGCATGATGCAAAATTCAAAACCCAGGGCTCATCTTTGATGTTGACGGCCTTCAGTCTCTCGCAATATGGTGCAGCCCCTTAAAAATAAAAACACACAAGCTGAATAATTATTATAATTAATTTTCACATAATATTTAAGCTGTATATTACATGCATGATGTCACCCTTGCTGTTAAGTCCACCTGCACAGGCCGCACAGACATCTTTCTCAAGCCTGTTAAAACGCAAACCTTTAAACGCTAAAATAAAAATGCCCCAATTTAAATGTACTGCTTTTGATAGAGATGTGGACATAGGCCACCGAAATAAACGACGTTACATAAGCCACACCACTGGCAAGGGCTTGGGTAGTCACAAAGATTGCAAGTGGCATTGCTTTGAGGAATCTGGCTTAAACTGGGCGAAAACACAGGTGGCGACGCGTCGCAAAATGATAGAAAGAAAATTCCCAAATCGTAATAGTCTTCATCGGTCACACCTGAAACCTGGTATACGATCATCTTCCATGCCCACGGTTCCCACGGAGGCCGTGGTGCTAATCTTCAGTTGTTGCAGCAGGTAATCTCTTAAAGAGGAAGTATGTTTAAATCTGAAACGCAATGCTGGCTTGGCAGTCGGAAGATGAGCACTCGGATGATTTTCATCGTTTAAATGGACAGGCTATCAGGCGACACGGGCTCTTTAGGGCGCACTTGTCTCATCTGATAGATCGGCACTTCTCCCTCCGTAAAGCTGCGGTCTTTTACAGCTCAAGAAGCAAAAGATAATGAGTAAAGTACGAGCTCGAACCAAAGAAAGCTTGAGGTGGAGAAAGAGTGGCTTCCAGAAGAGACCTTTAAAGCACGCGTGCTTGGACATGACGTCACGAGCTGCGCTAGTAACCCCACTAGCTTTAGAGCTGAGTGTTATCCGGCACTTCATGGCGTGGTGAAACGGTGCGTGGCGAGCGCGAATGCAGGGGAGAAACTGCGCGGCCGGGGCTCAGCGTCGCATGACGAACACTAGCTCTACCCTGCCTCGGCGCGCTCTACACCACCTGCCACTATCGGACCTTTCGATGGCCTTTTTACAAAGCGAATCTGAACTCTCGTTTTCCGCTATGAAATGTGGCTAAAAAGCGCTGCTTTCCATACAGATTACAGCTCTCCGCATAAAGCACGAAGTACGGGAGAGCTGTTGTATACTGTACGCGTTCGGCGTTCAGCTTTTCTACGACCACCGCAATAGACAGGAAAAAAAAAAAGAAACAAAGCCTCAAAGACGCGTCAAGCATCCTAAGGAGAGCTCCAAAGTCACCTCAACCAGTTACTTTAGAAATAACCATAAAGTAAAAAGATCTTCGTACCCGACCGGTTTCAGCCACTTGAATTGCCTATTTCCGCGCGGAGAAAGAGGTGAGAGTACGGTCGCGCCATCTGTTATGATTACTTTTTGAACTAATATTTCTTCGTCGCCGCCTTGGCCAAAGGCCAAAACATTTTCTTAAGTGCTCCTGACATGCGCAGCTGGAATCTTAGAGAAGACTCACGATCAAGTGCAGACAATTCGGCGCAATACGGGAGCTTCCCATGAAGATTCAAACGGGTCGTATATGAAGTTCTTAGCTGTCTTTAAATAGAGCGCGACCGACAGCGACCGTCATCCTATCAACCGTGAGTTTCCTTTATAGGATCATAAGCTAGTGCAAATAAGCAGTTTGCCAGATCTGCGTACCCCGTTTCTTAGAGCCTTTTCTGTCTACGTCACAGAAAACTAAATGAGTAAAAATGAACGTACATTTTCTGGAAAAACGTTAGTGCTACATGAGACATGAAAAACGGGAAATTATAATAAGGAGCAAGTCATTATAGCTTCTTTTCATTCTGAGAAAGGCGACACAAGATGCTCAAATTTATATTTTCGGGATACTTCACTCTAATACAAAATCACTTCACAAAATTTGTTTTTGTAAATGGGATATGCGACCAGGCGGACGGAAACTGAAAATAATTGTTATCATGATATCGATAATTAACTAAATACATTAATAAACATTTTATTCACTGAAGTTGGCATGCATGTTTACATTAGAGAGAAAGGAATTCGATCATTATGCTTTTGTAGATATTTATTGCGCGACTTTGCCCCATGAATGCGCGTCGAAAAACTTCAGCCAAATTCGGCTAATTACGTATTTGTATGCAGATGTATTTGTAAAGGAATAACTGGAAGTGGGCATGGAAAAGTCCTCGCGGGGAGACTAAAAATGAAACCGACTTCACACTGTGTTCTAACCCCGCAATTATTCAGAATGTAGAAGTAATCGAGAAAGTTCGACGCAGTGACCACACGATGGTGATGTGTGTCGGGTTCAGGGGGCGAGCTTCACCGCAGCGGGCTCAGGAGGCGACGAGGCATCGAGGCGGAAGACAGCCAGGGAGGAGAGGCAAAAGGTAAAGTTTATATACACTTTCTACATACTGATGAGGGTACTAAGTCATGAGAAGAAAACGGAGCTATCTGTTCAAACAAAATCCGTTAGTTAAATATGGTTTGAAATCCCCAGTTCCCTAGCTGGGGAAACAAAGTTCATCGATGCTATCCAATCAGTGGGAGCAAGGGATCACTCGAGATGCCGCCCACTGCCGAGGGTGAACCTCCTTGCACATCTTCCGGTGGCGTGGTGAAATCTTCTGATGTCTATGACGATTTTGTGCGGGCGATGGAGTTTCGGTACCAGGGTAAATTGGTCCGAGAAGTCTCCTATTGACGGTGGTCATTCACCCCGCGAAATTCCAAGGGGGTCACCTGATTGCCTTGAGAATTCGGCGAGCCGGGTCAATGCTGCTCGGCAACGCGTCTCGTGCCCATTAAGCACAAGAATAGGTGCCCTGTTGTCGCCGTCGTGGCGCCACTGGGATTAAGGCGCGAAGGGCAGCTGGTCTCTATCCTGAAGGAGGGGGGACGGGAAGGGTTGGTCGTCGCAGCCGGAAACACCTGCCGTCGCCGCCGCTTCGCTGCATTTGTTCGCGGTCGCTCGCCGGCATCCGCTAAGTACGCCCCCATTGTCCGCTGCTGAAGTCTGGCCGGAACTCCGGTTACAACAGTAGGCCTCCATTGTCAGCTGCTGAAGTCTCGCCGGAACTCCGGTCACAACAATGGTAAGATCTCGAATTATACTAAATCGGAAGAGGGCACCAAACAGATTAGTAAGAAGGAAGTCCATCAACGAATTAGCGGTGAGGGGTAGGACAGAAGAGTTCAGGATCTCGCTACAGAATGAATATTCAGCTCGAACCGAGGATGACGACATTAGCCGAGAAGCAATAAATACTTCAGTTGAGGACAACGCAGAGGGCTACAGAAAGAAAAACGGTAGGGGAACATTAAGAGATAGGAAGCGTGCAGAGTGGGTCAGAGAAATAACTGAGGTTACTGACATTCTAGTGGAAATCAAGAAGAAATGGGCATGGGCAGGACATGTAGTGCGAAGAGAGGATAACCGATGGTCGTTTAGGGTAACAAACTGGATTCCAGGAGAAGGAAAGCGTAGCAGGGGGCGGCAGAAAGTTAGGTGGGCGGATGAGGTAAAGAAGTTCGCAGGCGTCAAATAGATGCAGCTAACACAAAACTCGGTTAACTGGAGGAATATGGGAGAGGCATTCACCCTGCAGTGGGTATAGTCAGGCTGATGATGGTGATGATGATGAATAAACAATAATTTCAGAGATATCATTACTGAGTGCGCTGTAGAAGGAGGCGGTAGGATAGTTAGAAAGGATATCGGTAAGCTGTTTAAGGAGACGAAAGATCTTATTAAGAAACGCCAAAGTATAAAAGCTTCCAATTGAACAGACCAGGTAGAATTGGCAGAGATATCAAAGCTAATCAATAAGCGCAAAGTGGTCGACATAAGGAAGTATAACATTGGAAAACTGAGCATGCTGTAAAGAACGGGGGAAGCCTTAAAGCGGTGAAGAAGAAATTGCGGGCAACGTCATCACTAATATGGACAAGATAGTCGAAGTAGCCGAGGAGTTCTATGCTGATTTCTACAGTAGCCAAAGCTGTCGGGACAATAATGCGATTGGCTGTAGGGAAAAGCAGTCAGACGTTCCGCTAGTGACGAAGGACGAGGTTAAGAAAGTGTCAGAAACTATGAAAAAGGGAAAAGCAGAGATGAGGTAACTGTAGATTTTTTGAAGGATGGGAGGATATCCTGCTAGGAAAACTGGCCGTGCACCCTATATACGCAGTGCCTGGTGTCATCGACGGTACCAGAACATGGAAGCACGCAAACATTACCTTAATACCTAAGAAGGGGGGCGCTAAGAACATGGAAAATTACAGACCACTCAGCTTACTGTTTGTTACGTATAAAGTATTTACTAAGGTAATCGTCAATAGAATCAAGGCAACCTTAGACTGCAATCAAGCAAACGATCAAGCAGGTTTTCAGAAAAGGTACTCTACTATCAATTCATTATTAATATACTATATTAATATTAATATTAATATATGGTTACTATCAATAGTATCCATACCATCAACCAGGTGATAGACAAATGCTCAGTATATAGTCAGTCCTTATACATAGCATTCATTGATTACGAAACAGCATTTGACTCAGTAGAAACCACGGCGGTCATGCAAGAATTGTGAAATCAGGGTGCAGATGAGCCGTACATGAAGGGAGGAGAAAGATGAGGAGGAAAGGCGGGGAGGTTAACCCGTAAAAGAAACCGGTTTGCTACCCTGCACCGGGGGAAAGGGGTGAGTGGGTATAAAAGTTGTAAAGTTGTAAAGCGTGAAATTACTAGAGTATATATATATATATATATATATATATATATATATATATATATATATATATATATATATATATATATATATATATATATATATATATATATATATATACATACATACATACATACATATATACTGGCTGAACAGCAACCATAGTCGTGCATAAAGAAAGTGACAAAATTCCTACAAAGAAAAGTGTTAGGCGAGGAGACGATATCTCCCCAGCAGTATTCGCAGCTTGCTTAGAGGAAGTATTCAGTTACTTGCATTAGGAGCAGTTAGGGATAAGGGTAGATGACGAATACCTCAGTAATCTGCGATTTGCTGATGACATTGCCTTGCTGAGTAACTCTGGGGATGAACAGCAAAGATTGATTGATGACCTAGACATGAAAAGTAGAAGGGTTGGCTTGAAAATCAATATGCAGGAGACTAAGGTAATGTTCAACCACCTCGGGAAGGAACAGCAGTTTACGTTAGGTAACAAAGCACTGGAAGTAGTAAGCGAATATGTCTACTTAGGGCAGGTAGTAACCGCAGATCCGGACCATGAAAGGGAAATAACAAGGAGAATAAGATTGGGATGGAGCGCATTCGGCAAGCACTCGCAGAATAAGACTAGCAGCTTAAGGGTATCGTTCAAGAGGAAAGTATACAACAGTTGCATCTTACCTGTACTCACCTATGGGGCTGAAACGTGGAGGCTAACCAAAAGGGTTCTACTTAGGTTGAGGACAACGCAGAGGGCTATGGAAATAAAAATGGTAGGGATAACGTTAAGAGATAGGAAGCGTGCAGATTGGGCGAAAGAAATAACTCAAGTTACTGACATTCTAGTGGAAATCAAGAAGAAATGGGCATGGGCAGGACATTTAGTGCAAAGAGAGGATAACCGATGGTCGCTTAGGGTAGCAAACTGGATTCCAAGGGAAGGAAAGCGTAGCAGGGCGCGGCAGAAAGTTAGGTAGCGGCTGAAGTTAAGAAGTTCGCAGGGGTCAGTTAGATGCAGCTAACACAGGAACGGGGTAATTGAAGGAATATGGGAGAGGCCTTCGCCCTGCAGTGGGTATAGTCAGGCTGATGATGCTGATGATGATGCAGGCTGATAGAGCAGTCCATGCTACTAAATCTAACAGTTACAGGTATCAGTATAAACATACGCATCTGGGATGTCGCTCTCACCCCAGCACCAATCCGCAGAAGTAATAGATCTGACTGATGCACCGAAACAAGTATGACTATATGGGGAGAGAACAAGATGGAAAATGTTACGAATGGCAGCTACGTGTTGTCAATTTATGAAATGATTTTCTAGAAAATGCGTATCCCGGCATGAAATGAAAAACTTGTTATAAATGGGGTATTAAACGGTTCAGTGACATTAGATAGCTACGCTGTTACCAATAAACCTGAACCACGTTTAAAATCAGTAACAAATTTTACATTTCTTTCCTGTTTACTGCCTTTGTTCACGATTCAATTATACTTTTCCCGTTCTACTTGTCGTAAACGTTAAGCAGCCTTCAAATATACTGAGAAAGCATTCATCCAGCCGCCCTACCCCGAGCAGAAAAGTTGTGAACTATCTTGAGCACCTCCCTTTATGTTTATGTTTTTGTTTTGTTTTTTCTCTTAGCGTAGTGTCGTAATGCATGTATGATTTTCGTTCATATTTACTTCACATTTGTTTTTGTTTGCATTATATGTTTCATGAGTTTAGTTTTGTACCGTATGCATTTTATATTCTAGATTCCCTTTGTACATATGATCATGTCACTGTGTGTTCCTTATATGCTCTATATACTCTCCTCTTGTACTAACATATGCTTACCTGCAACAATCCCTAATGGGATTAGCAGATCTGTAAACAAAAAAAAATAAATAATAGTTGCCGCAGCAGCGATGGTTTCTTAGCGCGCGTCCGGCACCCATCCGGCACCAGAAATGCCTCGTAGGAAGCGAGAACGGAACGCCGCACATTACGCCGTTGACAACGCGGCTTTTTTAGTATTGCCGCAAATAACGCCGCAGCCGGTTACCCCGTATGTTAAACTGAAACCTATTATCGCACAGTTCATTAAACGTTATCTTCTCTATGAACTTTCGCTTTTTAATGGATTCCAAAATGTTAATCTTCTTGAACCAAAGAAGCGTTTCTGGGGAGGATTGAAGAGCACGACAAGATCACTGACTGACATGGGTCACTGGGTAAGCAACATCGCGGACGAAGAAATCGGTGGTATGAGTCACAAAACTGTAAAACCCTCGGATGACCCTGGTCCATCAATCAAGAAATATCCACCTCGGAAACAACTAATGCACACAAAAAGGCGCGTTGCACTGGATGCCTACAGGTCCATGTAGCACACAGAAGAAAACAAAATGCCTTTCTTGGCCGATATGGTTGTCAAAACGCGGCCAAACTCACTGCTAACCGGCTTTCTACGTTTATGCAAAATTTTGGTTGCATGCATTTTCATGGGACACAAATACTTCTTAAGTAAAGCGCGCGTTCCTGCTTGTTTGCACGGCACTTCGAAAGCCTCGGCGCTTTTCACAATGGCGTTGCAAATAGAAAGGGACACACCAATAAAAAAGTGCGTGTCAGCGAAAGATCTGCAAGGTATCTTAACGATTGCATCGGACAGTGGGCCGCCGCTCGTAGGCGGCGCCAACAAGTGGCCCCCGCTGGGATAGTAGGCCTTGTAGCAGGCGCGCACCGCATGCCGACATGCCGACGTAAATAAGATTAGAGGCTCCCCCTCGGGCAGCCGAGCTCCTACGCAGCGGTAGTGCGGCGAAGGCAGCATTAGTTCCTGTCGTGGCTCGTAACTTTCGTTCTGCATCCCACTCAGTATCCGAGCGAGGAGGAAACGCGTGATTAAAAGAGACCGCGACCCGTCCGCGCCCGGCGAAAAGCAATCGCTCTGCCACGCTCGTCGAACACGCTCCAGTTTGCACGGATTTTGGTAGCCAAAGCTGAGGTAAGCCGACTTTTCCGAATGGCTTAGGCTCGAACCGGCTTCCCGAGACAGCCTCTTAGGGCTGGAGCCGTCAAGGTGCCGGCAAGCAACCCCGAAAACACAGCGGCTTTCGTTCGAAACTCTGGCAGCCTTGTTTGCTCTCGTCATAGGAGAAAAGTTTCGGCGAGTGGGAATACCTCGTGGCGCCTTAAACGATCTCTTTTGCGGCAGTGCTGCATAAGTGCAGTGTGAGTAGAGGAGTTCGTTTACAATATTTAGGAAACACCACCAGTCCGCTGTCTGTTTACTGAGCGTATGCTCCGTACTGTTGAGTAAAAGCTGAGGTGCGAGCAGGAACGATGGCTTGCAGGTAGTCGAGATAGCGTGTACTTGTAAGGGACGTGGTAACCTCGTCATACACTGCGTCCTTGAACCATTGGCTTCTATGGTAGAGAGGGGGCGTGGCGACAAATGTTTTGAACGCAAGAAACAAGTTGAAGGGCTGAGGGAAACCTTTCAGCTTTTGCTCGCTAGCCAACGCTTCTGCAAGGGAACATATGAAAATGCTGGGCAGCGAACTGAAGCTTCCATTCAGCCCTTTTTCGCTTCATTCGCTACACTGTAGAGAAATAGGCGCGATCTTCTTTATAATTTTACGGGAAATTTAAAGCTTTCTTGTATGTTTGGTTCCTGTGCAGCTACGCTTCGTTAGGGCTCCTTTGAGTGTAGTTCTTTGTTTGTTTTTTGGTAAGCGTGGTATTTTCCCTGCTTTGTAACGATATGCACACCTTCCGGACGACCATGGGGGATACATTGCCAAAATGTCTGCCAAGGCGAAACTTCGGTTCCTTGAAGACCTCCACTTCTTCCTTGACGAAGGGCATTTACAAGGCGTATAAGAAACGTTCATTTTCGGCCTTCACTTACAACGGGAAGGATCCTATTCATCGTAACCTGAGTCTTCATCTTCGCCTGGCCTTATCTTAACTCTTTCTTCTCTTTTATTTAAGCGCATGTGTTGCGTAGTATCCCCCTTTCTTTTTTCTTATTGCCTAAAGCATCTCGCACTTGTAAAGACGCACATATAACCTGTTAATTTACGTGTAGCTCTTTCATCAATCATCATCATCACAACGTGCAGTTTTGGTTTCCTTTACTTTCTCGTGTGTGTGCGCATTTGTGTGATAATTCGCGTCTCGATTCTTTTCAGCACTACGATTTCGTAACAAGCTTCGGCCCCACATCGCTGCACTTCATTCGTTGAGCGACTACAAGGCTTCCAGAGTTTTTTCTTCATTGTCTGCGATTGCTACTTTTGCGAAACTACCGTCGAAAAGACCGTTTAAGGGGAGGATTTTTCGATCACGATTAATGGCGCGTAGATGCTCTCCTACCGGCGTGCAGTAGGTTTATACTTTATTCTCCGTACATGTAACAATATGCATAATATCTTCAAAGCTCCCTCCCGTCCTCCGGGTGGCACCAGAGCGCACAGGAAAATTGTCTTAGTGTGTACTTGGAAATGTTGCTTACAACGGTCAACCGCCTCTGGGGACAGTGATATAGAACTTGGATGCGTGCCGCTTTTATTTTACTGTGACAATAAATTGCGCTCCTCGGCTTTGCGCAAAGCCGCGTGGTCAGTCTCTTCGCATATATTGCGTCAAACGCAGCGCTGTGCTGTGTTCTATGGCTCCTGTGTGAAATCGGGCACACTTTTTTCGACGTATCATGAAGTCAAACAAGTGATTGTCAAGAGTGCCTAGTCAGTTTATGCTACAGTAAAAATACAAGCAACGTAGCTCTTAGGCACCAAGTAAAATGGAATGCCGGTCATGTCATAATAGTTAACATGATCTTTATTTAGCAGCTTCAAATTTTGTAACTAGTCATATGGGAAGAAAAACGTTACGCTGTAACCTAAATGCCACAAGAACTGTTCAAAATGTGCCATTTTATTTTCTTGTATAGATTCATAGAAAATGTATTTTCAGTAACAAAACTGTATAGCTCCTTGTACCATGATCGACCACTTGGGCAGGAAGAACTATCAACGCGAAGTTGAAATAAAATAGGCAGACATGCTTGGATTGCGAAGGTATTTAGTACCTCCCATGGTAGTAGTCAATCGTTTTGAAAGTAAACAAAATTGCAGCCTATATAGCTTAATTGGCCATTGAGAAATATGTGAGAAAGCACTTTGCATTTCATTTCGTTCTCGGTTGAAGGCTAGGGTTTCAAGGTCAAGCTTCAGCCGAAGATAGGCTAAAATCAGTAGATGTGGAACTCAAGTGGTAATGCCGTCCAAAAAAGATGACTGCAGCTTACCTCGGCTAAGCCCGGCTATGCATGCGAACTATTGTTATGCTCGGCCATTCTGTACTACTAAGCCAGGTTAGATTCGCACAGACATTGAGCCTAGTTTAAAGAGTGGCAGCTCGTTTAAGCATCATAAGACACGGTTTGCTATAGCTGTCTAAGAACGTCCAGAAAACGCAGCCGAAACACTGATTCCAGCACGAGACTCTTACATGGCTGTCTGTGAACCTCAACAACACTACAGCCGGGTCTAGGAGAAACGAATGTGTTGAGGACATTTTCAAGAGGAAGGACCTACGAGGCGAACCATACAGGCAACAGTGGCGTGGAGGTTAAGGGTATAGGCAGGGGACTAGAAGGTTGTTTGGCATTGTGTAAGACGATGCTGTACATTTGAGGAAATATGTACCTGTAGGAATGAAGTTTGCCAAGTGTGTAAAGCAGCAGCAGGTGTGCGAAGTAGAAGAACAAGCGAGCTGCAGAAGTAGCGATCGTCACCGGCTCCGCGCACCGCACGTGTCAAGAAGCACGGCGGCGGCTCCTCGCGCCGCGCCTGAGGTCAAATGGCCGGCGTCGATGACCTTGTGTCAGTGAGGCTAGTAAAACTTTCACTTTCAAATTTGGGACCGTTTAACGTACTTTAAGACAGCAATGAAATAGCGGCGTGTGTCGATTCATTGCGCCCAATAGCAAGTTGATGAAGACAACATGCCGGCTACAGAGAGACGAGGACTGCATTTCGAACGTCGCATTTTCGTTGTTGTTCTCAACGAGGCAATCGGTACTAGGACGAAGTACTGCAATGACGTCGGCCAGCAGTACTACGGTAAGGATCTGTCGCGCGCACTTGTGCCGAGAAACACCGGCCATGAAACACCGCATGACGCGTCGTGGCTACCCAGACATCACCTTGTCACGGTTTTCCAGAGGAAGCTGCTGATGTGAGCGGGTGTGCCCTGCAGCAGCCTAAGAGTAAGTGTTGAGTTTCACAGCTCGGCGAGCGAACAAGTGCTGAGCCATCCGCTGAAGTCACGGTTTCAATATTTGCATCTCCTATAGTTCTGTGTCCTCCGAGGTGATGGAGAATTTTCATGCTTCCAGGCATAAGCCTCGCCGTAAAACATCCAAGAACAAGAAAGCATCACACCGTTCGTGATGGAGGAGGAAGAGTGCTGCCTAGAATAAGTCTCGCGCTCTGGCTCCTTGTCTGACAACATAGATGAGTAATTTAATCGTCAATTCTACAGAATGTCTACCACCCGCAACTTAATTCCCAGCGCTGAACGTGTGTATGCGCTGTACTCCACAAAAAGCAGGTCGCCGGCTTTTTTCGGGCAGTCACCTTGATTTCGTCGCCGTACAGTAGTCGAAGATCCAGGGTAATAGGGAAAGTAAACAGCTGTACAACCTCTTCTAGATTATTGCAAAGTCTGCTTGTCACATTGTATGGGCTTTGCTGCAAAAGCAACACTACGCTATAGGTCTCAGTGATTTCGCGGAGCCCCGGAGAGTCCCAAGTACGCATGCGCGAGGAGTGAGTGACATCTCACGGAGCACAGTAGAAATCCACGGCGGAATCCAGAGGTTCCGCCGCCGCTACGCCGGCTTCGCATGCACCAGGAGGGAGTGACGTCACACGGTGCGCAGCTGGCGCGCCGAGGCCACCGCCGACTCCTCCATGGGGTCTCTTAAGGTGAGAATGGCGAAAGCCTACCCTTCCCCTCCTATCATTTGCTTCTAATCGTTCGCTTCTTATTGGCGTTGGTTGCAGTGATACATATAAGTATAATTAGTTTATAGAAAAGGAAAGGCGCAGTATCTGTCACAATTTCTCCTGCAAATGTGTTTGGACGGTACACCACCGCTCCTGTCGCGTGGCGTTCCATGGACGCATTGAAGTCTCCTCCGGAATGCTGACGGCGCCCCAGACTGCAGCGCTCAGGTTGGCCCCAGCGGCTGTACGCTCGGAGGGCCACCCTTCTGTACGGAAAGCGCGCCCGTTCATCACACCTCTTCTTCTCGCCACCGTACTATAATGGAGGACTACGGAGTAATTTTGACCACATGAGGAACGTGCACAGACATCGCACAGCACACGGACGCCTCTTCGTTCTGTTTGACTCCATCGAAACGCAGCCGCCGGCGGTCGGGTTCGAGCCCGGGTACTCTGCCTGGAACGGTGGTGAACTTTGATGCGTTCAACGGAATGCTGGTTGAGTTCAATGCTACGCTCGGTCGCCTGCAGCCAAAGCTTTCGCTCCACATTCGGTTCAGTAGCGTTGAAACCCTAAATTTTTTTCAGCATTTCTTATTCTCATCTTCGATGCCAAGTAGACATACAATTTACGACTGTATGCCGATTGGTGCAATTGAATAATTTAATTTATTGATCGGGCGAGGCGTGAGGTTTTCATTGAAAATCTTGATCCTATTCTGGATTGTGAACGTCATGTGTTGGCGATAGGAGTTTAACAGCATGTGTAAGCCCAATGATCGTGCTGGGCCAAGTCAAAGCAGAGAGTCAGACGTGCTATCTTGTAATGATGATCAAGATCGCTTGCATTGTAGATCTGTCTATGACGGCAAACACCTTCTTTTTATGCTCGCATTAGAGAGGCTCTTGTGCTCTTCTAGACAGGATCTATATTCTTGCAGCACTTGTGCCTCTCCGCGTATCATGCAGCGTTAAACAGGTCTCTTTTTTTTCAGACCACATCATGGCCATTGTGACGATCGGGGAGTGCACCTGCCTCAACTCAAACCCTGATGGGCGCTTCGGAAACTCAGTGCAGCATTCACAGGCGACGAAGGTTTCAAAGCTCTCGAAAATAGAAATTTTAACGCAATAGCGTTAAAGGTGCCATTCGCAAGAAATCCTGGCGTCGGCGTTGTTAGCAAAAAATCACAGGCATGACTCTGACAGGGGAGTTGGTGGCTAGAATGACACGCCACTGACTAGAAGCAGCGTTGCCTGACGTCACATGACTACATGACATGGCTGATGTGGCAGGAGCTGCCAAATCGGGATTCTTTTTTGAGATTTGAGTGTGAGATGAGAATCAAGCTTCCAGGGCCCTTAGCCACGCTACCCCTATGTTATACAGGCACGTTCGTACGGCTTGGTTAAGCAGGGTGTGCACCGTACACTATCTCGTTCGGAAAGGAACTATTCAACGACAGAAAAAGAGTGTCTTGCCGTCATCTGGGCTCTGAGTAAGTTTCGACCGTACATCTACGGACGACCGTTTCGTGTTGTCAGTGATAATCACTCGCTATGCTGGCTAGCCAGCATTTGGGCGGTTGGCCAGGTGGAGCCTCCGGTTACAGGAGAACGACATGACAGTCGTCTATAAGTCGGGCCGGCAGCACCAAGACGCATGCTGTTTATCACGAGCGCCTGTGGAACCGGCTGCGCACGACATCACCGAAGATTGCCCTATCCTTTGTGCCATTAGCATCTCCCGTATGGCGCAGCTTCAACGGACCGACCCTGAGTTGTCACTCATTGAGTACCTGGAGGGTGTTAATGCTAGTGCACCTCGTCTGTTTCGTCGTGGGCTGCGGTCCTTCACTCTTCGGCATGGAGTGCTCTACAAGCGCAAGTTTGACAGCACCTAAGAGACGTTTCTGCTTGTTGTACCAGCCCAATTACGACCCGAAATCGTGAGCGCTTGTCATGATGAACCATCCGCCGGCCACTTGGGGTTCAGTCACACAATGGCAAAGATTCGGCTGAAGTACTACTGGCCCAATTTACTACCATCAGTGCGTAAATACGTAGCAACATGCCGTGATTTCCAACGGCGCAAATCTCCTCCTCTGAGGCCAGCTGGCTTTCTGCAGCCCATACACCCCGAAGACCCCTTTTCAGCAAATTGGCATAGACCTCCTCGGCCCCTTTCCGAAGTCGTCCACTGGAAAACTTTGGATTGTAGTCGCGAAGGATTACTTGACACGGTACGCTGAAACTGCGTCACTTGCAAGTGGTACTGCTGCTGGAGTAACCGAATTATTTGTCCACGACATCGTCCTGCGCCATGGCTCTCCTGCAGCTATCGTTACTGACCGTCGTGCTGCATTTACGGCTCGCTTCACTCAGGCTGTACTGAAGCTTACGCACATCAACAACAGGATCTTGACCGACATGCTTTCCATGTATGTTGATGTCGAGCACAAGACATGGGACCAAATTCTTCACTCTGTTTGAATTAGGCTTTCGGTCGCCAGGTAACCACCCCCCTGGATGCTATGCTACCCGTGGACCTCCCTGACAGTGAGACTGAACTTGACGTAGATGTCGCCACTTATGTTAGCACGCGGAAGAAGCGCGGCAACTGGCCAGACAGCGTATTCTCGGCCAGCAGCAGATCGATGCTGACCGCTACAACCATTGACGCAGCTACGTTATCTACAACCCGGGCGACTATGTTTGGGTCTGGACGCCCGTTCGTCGCCGAGGGCTGTCCGAAAAGTTACTGCGCCGCTACTTCGGCCCTTACCTTGTTGTCCGCCGCCTCAGCGACGTAATGTATGAAGTTGCATCAGCCTCGCCGGCTAATTCATCGCACAACAGCAAGCGCAGTGACGTTGTGCATGTGGTGCGAATGAAGCCATACTACGAGCGAACCCCCGACTGACTTTCAGGCTGTATGTAGTCTATTCCGTGACGCCAGACTCGTGGTGTAACGCTTGAACGCTTTACTGTCTGACGGTAACACCGCATCGGGGCGATGCTCCAGAGGAGGAGGCAGTGACACTTGCATGAGAGCTAGAAGAAGGAGCGAAATGGGACGAAGTAGACGACGTTGAAGTGTCGGCCCCGTTCCTAGTGCTCTCGTTCGCTGGTTCAGCTGTCTCGGTGCTCTCGCTCAGCGGCCACAGTAGTTGTTTCTGTGTAATAACTGTTCATCAATCTCGGGTGGGCTTTAACATACGAGTGTGGTGTCAAAGCACCTCGCCATGGTGCTGCAGTGGTTAGGGGTCGACAGCTGTGCCCGACGATGCGGGATCGAATCTCGGCCACGGCGGCGGCCGCTTTTCGACGAAGGCGAACAGCTAGACACTTGTGGGCTGTGTGATGTCAGTGGACGTTAAAAAACCCCAAGTGGCCAAAACTTCCGGAGAACTCTTCTACGGCGTCTCTCAGCCTGAGCTGCTCTGGTATGTTTAAACAACATGAACCAAACCAAATCTTAAGCCGAAGCTTAAGCGGGCTTCTCATTTTATTTTTTTTTTTTTGTCTTGGTTCTCCAAAACTGTACATTTACATGCAGCTTCGAAGGTGGTCAAGAAAGAGAGCCGAAACATAGCGGTTGAAATCGGTCTCATATTAAAAGAGATGACTAAAGGAAATTACAATAGAGTTTTTAAAGCTTGTCTCAGCTTTAACATCAAGCCACTCACTGTATTGTAATCCGAGAAAATCCCTAGTGAAAAATGCCACATTCAACGATGACGAAGAATACTACCGGTTCCCAGTGTTAGCTCTAACAACACTCGTGACTTGTATTGTGACCAACCGACTCGGCGCGCATTGTTTAATGAACCACTGAATGCGTTTTCAAAGCGCATATGATAAATTTATTACCATGGCTCCTTAGTCACACGCACAGATAAAGATATGTTAAAATATGAGGAGGATTATGTGTCTCTTTTTACCGCCACTTCCAATGCTTCCGATCTTGAAGCATTGTAAATCCTTGTAAATCCACTTTCAGGAGACGAGTGCTCGACGATGTGTGGATCCTTAACTTACGCATAAATAAGGTGTGCCATTATTCCGTTCCCACATTCAAGGAATCCTAGGCCTGTTGGCATTTCTGGGGAATTTTATGAGGGATTTAAATCTCACTACTTGATATTTTTACGGCGAGTCTTGACATCCCAGTTCTACCACAATCGTTAAATAACAGCTATATTGCCTTAATTAAAAAAAAAAACAACAATACTGTAAAGGTGCCAACGTAGGGGGCTATAACACCATTGCGCTACCAAGTGTTGACTACAGAATTTTTAAAAGCCATACCGAAACGGCTGCAGTTTGCGATGTCAGCAGTTATTGGACCTCACCGGACTCGTGGCTTGAGAGGTGGCCATGCAGCCTAACGTACACGTTATCCGAACAGTTTCAAAAGTTTGGAGTAACTTCAGGAGTTACTAGCGAAGCTTCAAATTGACCTTGAGAAGGCATTTGATCGTGTTCGCCAGTTTTATTTTCTGGCTTGCGTGGGCGTATGTGCGTGCTTCGTGTGTGCGTGTGTGCGTACGCGTGTCGATTACTGCGATTATCTTTTCTGAGCACAGCATGAAGTGGTAAGAAAACTACGGCAAGCCTCTTCTTTTATAGTTTAGGCCCAACCCCTCTCTGAAGCTGCTTAAGAAGTTCCTGAAGAAGCAGCTTAGGGAGGGGTTTGGCCAAAAGCAGTAATGAAGAGGCTGGCAGGATTTTCCTACGCATGTTATATGTATCATGGGCTGAAGAAAGTTGCCGGCAGATACGACAATAATGCTTTGTTTTCAGGTGCTAGTAAGCTAAGCGCAGTGTGCGAACGAGTCAGTAGAGGCATGTTATGAGAACGCGTCATGATCAAAAACGCAAAAACGACGATAACGAGACGCAACACAGCTTTAGCTCTTCTAAGGGAAGCCATCGGGACGGTCATTCCTTCTCAACTATTGGAACAGGTCTGAAAAAAACTCACGTGTTGTAGACATTAAATAAGAATGCTTGGCATGCTACATATTATTTAAGCGGCGCATTTCATAGAGTGCCTACATTGCAGAGGGAAGAACAAAGAGTAACAAAAGAAAATAGCGTGCTGCAATTTAACTACGACACATGGGCACCAGCCGCTACCGCGAACCTGATTGCGCAGTTGTTGTTGTTGATTTTGGTACCTAAAAGAATCTGAACCGTTTCAAGGGGGAAACATCCTCCCGCAGTCATTCGATGTCGCCAATAGCGAGGGTGCGGCACGAGGGGTCCTGTGTTGCACGAGGTGTCGCTGTTGCATTGCTGAGATCCTTCCGCCCTGCTCACAAACGAAAGCAACACGGTACTCTAGTTCGTAACGCGAACTCTCTTCGCTGGGCAATGCAATTCGTACAGTTTATATACGTTGTTGAGACGCCATCTTATTTGAGTGAGTGCACCGATGTCGTGAATCGGGCCCGGGTTACTCGTCCAGTCTGAAACCAATACTCTTCAGCTTGCCTGACACGCCCCGAAAGCGCCGTAGCGGAACTTATCTGCGCTTCTAAAAGCAATGCGCACATGGCTGATACTTGTATCCGTCTTACTTTTGCGTTCCGCCACGTTCGAGTCACCGCGCAGTTAAAACGGCGATCGGGGACAGGTCGCTACAATTTCGAGTACGCGTGGAGCCTTCTCGTTATCATTTCTGTCGAGGAGCTCTTCGGTCGCAGCCAGCCGTGATGGCGTTCCGTCTTTGGGGCTATCGGCCCCTTCATCAATACCGACGCAGAGGTCAACACAGTTTTCTGGGCTAAAAATGGGGAGGCACGCTATCAGGCGTGCAGCAACGCCTACCGAAAATGTACGGAGCAGCACGTCGCCCTCACCAACGATGGGGCCGCAAAAAAATCGAATTGCGGGTCCAGCCACAGCGCCTCGCGCCAAGCAGTTCATGAGCTTCGGTGCAACGCTTCGGCGAGGAAACCCTTACAGTGAGTCTTCATGATACAAGATGCAGCTTAGAGTGTGTGTACATTTTCGTTTTCTTTTTATTTTTGCCAATTCGATGCTCAAAGTCGGATGACTGAGTTGCTTTGAACGCAGCTAAAATTATCGCTCCAAAGCGTCACATCAAGCCTCTGAGCAGAGGGACGGAACGCGTCCAGAAAGCAGGATTTCCAAAACGTGTGCCACGATGCTCCAAACCAAAGCAAGTTGAAGCGTTCAAATAAAGGCAAAATGTGCTGGATAATTTAGAAAAAAAATTCAGACGCTAAGCTGCACTCATGCACAACATATGAAAAAGAAGGGTGTCCTCCGAAATTGGAGAAGAGAAAGCGACGTCTTCACTCCTCCACTCAAGGGGAAGCTGAAAAGTCGTCTTTTTTTTTCTTTCAAGAAGGGGGAGGTGCTTGGGGCTGTGGCTAGGGGTGGGAGGATCGCTTTTTTATAACAAGGCTGGCGCCGTATAACGCTTGATCGGCGCCCGGTCTACGACGCTGAGGTTATCTCACTTTTCATATTTTCACGAAGGCACCAGAGGAGTATAAATCATGCTCAATAAATTCGATAATTCTCTTCGAGTCGCGTAAAAAGAGTACAGGGCTAAGACTGCTGTCAAATCCACGTGACTTCTGTTGCAGAGTCCTCTGACTGTAAGGCATCACCAAGAAGCGACGAATACTTTCTAACACGTCAAACTAACTAATATTGACATACTATGGTGTGAACTGATAGCGAGCAGCAACAAGGAAAAATGAATTATAACCCACACTTCGAGTGGTGAACCCTGTCAAAAGTACCCGCTCAAAGCACTCGCTGACTCCGTTATTCGTCTTCTTCCGCGTTCATGACTTGCATCAGCCGCCTGCTGTTCCAGTATTTCTCGCTCTGCTTAATCTGTTACTTTGGCAGATTTTTTTCTTGTTATGCGTGCTCCCATCGAACGACTGTGACTGCATTCAGCGGGGCCGAAACTACGTCTGAGCTCCCCAGGGAAGGTTAAAGTAAGCCAGTTACCTTTGCCTACGCGGAACTGCAGCAACAGCGAACGCTGGAAGAGTACGCGGCTCGAGCGTCGGCCCTTGTCCGCATGCTGTAGATGCCGAAACTTTCGATCTTCCTCGCGTAGTCGCTACAGCCGAGAGTTCGTGAAGGTTGGACGCAAATTCTCCCACCAGAACGAACGTCGATTTTCGCTCTCTTGCTCTTGACTGGACGCCCTACGCGTAGTCCTGATCGCTGAAAATATGTTTGAGCCTGTTGCGCTCAGTTTTGCCTTCCTACCAGCTCTTAAATACTTTTTATTTAAAAAGTCGCACGTGTCTAATATGAAGGCCACACTAAGGCGAAAAGTCAATTACCACTTGCTCATATTACGGCACACAGCAGCAGTGATTGCACAGCGCTTCGACTGTTAACCATACCCTCGATTCCTTAAATATGTACCAGTATATCATCCATCGAAGTGGGACCACCCACAAGACCATAATTTGGATAACATTTGAGGGTCGTCCGTCTGACGCAGAATATTAAAGTTAGTTTCAAATCATTCAGCAACTTCCGAAGAATAGAGCTTCGATTTGAAAGTAAGTCTAAAGTGCATGTGAGAGTCCAACGACGACGTTTCTGCCCCGAAAAGCTTTGGACGGTTATTTCGGCCGAACTGTCTGTCATGTAAGGCTCCCGATGGTGTCAAAATATTTATCTCATTGATATACACTAGTTTATACGATGTAATACCTGATATAACGAATAAACATTCCAGATATAGCGAACGTACTTTAGTTCGCAATATTAGTACCCAATCAATATAGCAGATGGCGCTATTTGTGTATTACACACGATGTTTCCTGTTTGACTCAGAATGTTCGAAGTAGTGCCGAATGACCTGGGACGTTCCGGAGAATGAAATTAGTAATTGAAATGAAGCCCATAATATGTGTGGAATTTGCACCAACGACCTTTCCGCCCCTGCATTCCGACGGGCCTCAGAAGGCTAAACCATATGTCCCACCGGAATGGTATAGTGGGCAGAGCGCTCGACTACTGTGCCCATAGATACGGGATCGAATCCTGGCCTCGGCGGCCGCTTTTTGAGGCCGGCGAACAGCTAGAGGCCCATGTGCTGTGCGATGTTAGTGCACGTTAAAGAACCACAGGTGGCCAAAATTTACGGAGCCTTCCACTACGGCGTCTTTCTGCCCAAGTCGCTCAGGGACGTTTAAACCCCATAAATCAAACCAATCTGACGGTCATACGGCCGAACCGCTTTACGCAGGGGTTTCTGATTAGTTCCAAACGGTTCGTCATGCTGTGATGCACACGTTTAGAAAATTTAACGAGTGATATAATGAAGAAGTGTACCGGATATAGCGAAGGTTGCTGTAATTCGCAATAGTAATGCAAAATACATGAAGTAGATGCCGCTGCTTGAGCTACCGTAGCTAACGCTCGTAAGCCGAAGGTTTTTTTTTTTTTTTACTTGACGCATTTCCCTGTTAGTTGTGTAGAACGTACGCAATGCTCCATTGCACAGAATGCAATCTTTAAAGCTTCCAGTTGCACTATGGTGGAGTGTGTCGGGTGCTAAAATTGTGTGCTTGTTTAACGAGAGTGTAGGATAGCATCGGTACCCTTACTACGCTCGAGAAAGAATAAATATTTCAGCAGTACAGCATTACTGCTACCCAAGCATGGAGACAAAGTAATTTTTAAAGCCTCCTGGCTCCTCGTTTCTGTAGCTGTCGTTGAGACCAACGTTTATGGTTTTTAATAAATGTGCCGCTAAAGCTTGAGCGATCGAATCCTTGAATCCTGTTGTTCCCTCGTTGGTGGTGGTACATCCGACTAACAAGCGATAGAGAAGATACTACATGATATCTTACGTTGTCGCATGGAATCATTTGTAGAGAAAGCGGTGGGGCTCCTGTGCAGTCGTAGCATAAACGATCGTTAACTGAGCGGTTTAGTGCTGTTGAAAGTTGTTGTGCGCCCGGAATATGCCAAGAACTGAGCTTTCCGTTTGTAGCGGCTACCACTGAGACTGCCTGGCACACCTTCGGCCACTTCTAATTTTTCCCACTCACGACGCGCGAAGATCTCAGCCATAAACAGCGTCCCTAACGTTACAAATAAATGGTACGAAACTCTTTCGGCCTTCATGGTGACGTATAAACGACAATCAACCAGAGCCAGCTGGGGCGCATATTCCGGGCGGAAACTCGAAGAACAAAGGCGGACAGCGTGACTGTCGGTCAAAAACAATAGGGTGTCACTATGTCGTGGCTGCACTTGCCCTTCTTACAAGTTTTCCTGAAATATGCCCTGAATCCTCAGTCTGTCCCCCTGGATGCCAGCAGCAGTATCATTGGAGTGCTGATGGTGTCATAATGTCTGATCAATCATGGGTCAAAAAAGTTACAACCAATTTGCCTAAGTTGGCCAAATGAGAAGTGTGCGAGTCAGTGCATCGCGTTTCACTTCGCACTTGGTTCGAGGCTGTACAGTTTTAAGGTCGGACTTCAGGGAAACATCGGCGAAATCGGTGACTGGAAATTTTATTGGGTGGCTCATTATAAACTTTAGGACCGCTTAACGCACCTTAGGAGCGAAATGCGATAGTAGTGTGTTCTGGATCTATTGCGCACGGATAGAAATGGGTAAAGAGGACAACATGCAGTGCACTGCGCAAAAAAATGCGCTGCGCGAAAACATTTCTTCCAGGAGCACCTATGCAGTCTCTCCAAAAAAACAGAAGAAAGTTCTGGATGAGACAATATTTCCTGTACCGATGTATTCGCAGAATTAACTCGCATTTCTTGGCAACAGTGTATTAAAGAGAGTGCAACAGACGTGTGCTTAAATGCCCACAAACACTTTCTTTTTAAGCTTTAGACGTCGACCTTTACCTGTAAAGACGTGGCTTTGAGTTAAAGGGATCTGCGTTCCGTGGTCAAGAAGTGCAGCGTATTTCAGCAGCCAGAGACTATCGATCATCTTTGTGTTTTATCGTGATCCAGTGTTCTTGAAGGCCATTATTCAACGGGCTCCAAAAAGACATCGAGATCATGCCCTAAACCATAAGATTCTTGCCTGCAACGGAGGCCCGACGGTTCCGTGCGAACTTTTTGTGCTCGTGAGGCTGTTTAACCCGCGAAAGAATGGAATGATGGATCACCAAGCGGAGCCGCCACGTTCCTTGAAGTCTCTGTACTGATAGCAGTGTGTAGTGCGCGGCGCAAGATCGGCCTGCTGCGCGGCTGGCTTTGCTCGGTGTATATGTGTGCATCCCGGAATTTTGATAAGTGAACAGAATGCATCAGGCTGGTATGACTACGTATGACTAGTACAAGAAATCTGACCTAGTTGGGTAAGGGTTGAAGTCTGCCAAAGTTGTGCTTTAAGAATTGCCAGAGACGCTTAAGGCTGATCTGCTTTGTGGAGTCTCACGACCCGAACCGACTCAGGTTATGAGGGACGCTGTAGCACAGGAGTGCGGAAATTTCGAGCACCTGGGGTTCCTTAAAGCACACTGAAATCGCGCAGTAGGCCTTTAACCTATATCGAAAAGTAGTCGCCGCGGCCGGGATTGAAGCTCGTGTCCTTGCGTTAACCAATCGAGCTCCCTGACCACTGAGCCACAGCAACGACGCGCACTTCAGGCTGCGCACGTATGGGAATATTAAAGAAATATATCTCTCGAAGGCCTTCATGAAGGCCTTCACTGTGACAACATTATGCCCATGTTTTATCCGTTCGACAAATGCATGTAAGATGTTCCTGCTGCTTTTGTACTATGCCGCGTTGTGTTCTCGTATGCCACCAATCCACGCCATTCAGAACTTAGTGCTGAAAAGCGAAGACAATCCACGTAGTTGGATGTGATGACAAGCATGAGATACACTTTTTGTTTTACATCAAAACTCACAGCAACATTTGGAGTAAAGCAGTAAGCTGAAACAGTTGGTGTATGTGCATCGTATAAATACGGCAACTAAGTTAAGAAAAAACTGCACATGCCTTTCCTTTCCCTTTTTTTGGCCATGTTTTAGCGCATTTTCCTTACTCCTACGATGAGCAGCAACTGACGCGAGACAAGCCGCAGTTTCAACTTTGAAACTGACGCACCGACATCACATGGCCAGTGGCATAATGCTCTCCTCCCTCACAAGCAACACCTGGCATGACCACTCCCATCATGCGATTACATGTTGTCCACTGCTGTTTCGGCGTTTTGAAAGTCAGGCGGCCGCTATATGAAGTCATCTGAGGTTTCGTAAGAAGTTATTTGGGCCATGCCTTTCGCGCTAATCGGTCATGTAAGGTTATCGCAAAAAAAAGAAAAAAAGAAACACTTTAGTTCAATGCCCAGTCAAGCTGATCTGTTCGCATCACCGCGGTGTAGAAACCCGTTTGCGGCCATAATTATCTTATGTCTTTGCAGATGAGAGGAACGGCGAAGGCAGATAAAGGATTGTGAGTTGAATGGAAGCCTTCAAGCCTTGAACGCACGCCTCTCTCGGCAGTTCGTTGTGTGCTGCGGTAAAGGTGCTTCTAACCTTAGATTTTTTAGGCGCTTCGTGTACTATCAGTATTCGACATGGAAGGAATGAGTGTAAGCTTTGGCACAATTAGCTGATACTTTCGTAGCGCTGGATAGCCCCCCATGTCAGGTTTCCGCACAGCGCTTCACGTACGAGCGGTTTCGATATGGAATAACTGTGTGTAAGCTCTGTCATAAATAGCTGATACATTCGTAGCTGGATAGCCCCATATGTTAGGTTTCCGTGCAGTGCTGCATGTACGATCAGTTTCAATAGGCAAGGTCTGTTTGTAAGCTCTGGCACAATTATCTGATACTTTCTTACTGCTCGACAGCCACATATGTTAGGTTTCCATGCTGCGCAGAATGTACGATCAGTTTCGATATGAAAGAACTGTGTGTAAGCTTTGGCAGAATTAGCTGATACTTTCGTTGTGCTGCATAGCTCCAATGTTAGGATCAGTGCAGCGCTGCATGTACGATCAGTTTCGATATGCAAGAACTGTGTGTAAGCTTTCGTTAGCTGCACTTTCGTAGTGCTAGATAGCCTCAATGTTAGATTCCGTGCAATGCTGCATGTACGATCAGTTTCGATATGCAACAACTGTGTGTAAGCTTTGGAACAATTAGCTGATACATTCGCAGTGCTGGATAGCACCATATGCAAGGTTTCCGTGCGGCACTTCTTACACGATCAGTATTCGATATGGGAGGGCTGTTTGTAAGCTTAGATATAATTAGCTGATACACTCGTAGTGCTTTATATCAAAATATGTTAGGTTCCGTGCAGCGCTGCATGCACGATCAGTTTCGATATGCAAGAACTGTGTGTAGGCTTTGCCAGAATTAGCTGATACTTTCGTTGTGCTGGATAGCTCCAATGTTAGGATCAGTGCAGCGCTGCATGTACGATCAGTTTCGATATGCAAGAACTGTGTGTAAGCTTTGGTTAGCTGCACTTTCGTAGTGCTAGATAGCCTCAATGTTAGATTCCGTGCAATGCTGCATGAACGATCAGTTTCGATATGCAAAAACTGTGTGTAAGCTCTGGAAAAATTAGCTGATACATTCGTAGTGCTGGATAGCACCATATGCAAGGTTTCCGTGCGGCACTTCTTACACGATGAGTATTCGATATGGGAGGGCTGTTTGTAAGCTTAGATATAATTAGCTGATACACTCGTAGTGCTTTATAGCAAAATATGTTAGGTTCCGTGCAGCGCAGCATGTACGATCAGTTTCGATATGCAAGAACTGTGTGTAAGCTTTGCCAGAATTAGCTGATACTTTCGTTGTGCTGGATAGCTCCAATGTTAGGATCAGTGCAGCGCTGCATGTACGATCAGTTTCGATATGCAAGAACTGTGTGTAAGCTTTGGTTAGCTGCACTTTCGTAGTGCTAGATAGCCTCAATGTTAGATTCCGTGCAATGCTGCATGAACGATCAGTTTCGATATGCAAAAACTGTGTGTAAGCTCTGGAAAAATTAGCTGATACATTCGTAGTGCTGGATAGCACCATATGCAAGGTTTCCGTGCGGCACTTCTTACACGATGAGTATTCGATATGGGAGGGCTGTTTGTAAGCTTAGATATAATTAGCTGATACACTCGTAGTGCTTTATAGCAAAATATGTTAGGTTCCGTGCAGCGCAGCATGTACGATCAGTTTCGATATGCAAGAACTGTGTGTAAGCTTTGCCAGAATTAGCTGATACTTTCGTTGTGCTGGATAGCTCCAATGTTAGGATCAGTGCAGCGCTGCATGTACGATCAGTTTCGATATGCAAGAACTGTGTGTAAGCTTTGGTTAGCTGCACTTTCGTAGTGCTAGATAGCCTCAATGTTAGATTCCGTGCAATGCTGCATGTACGATAAGTTTCGATATGCAACGACTGTGAGTAAGCTTTGGAACTATTAGCTGATACATTCTTAGTGCTGGATAGCACCATATGCAAGGTTTCCGTGCGGCACTTCTTACACGATCAGTATTCGATATGGAAGGGCTGTTTGTAAGCATAGATATAATTAGCTGATACACTCGTAGTGCTTTATAGCAAAATATGTTAGGTTCCGTGCAGTACTGCATGTACGATCAGTTTCGATATGCAAGAACTGTGTGTAAGCTTTGGCAGAATTAGCTGATATTTTCGTTGTGCTGGATAGCTTCAATGTTAGGATCAGTGCAGCGCTAGTTTCGATATGCAAGAACTGTGTGTAAGCTTTGGTTAGCTGCACGTTCGTAGTGCTAGATAGCCTCAATGTTAAATTCTGGGCAATGCTGCATGTACGATAAGTTTCGATATGCAACAACTATGTGTAAGCTTTGGAACAATTAGCGGATACATTCGTAGTGCTGGATAGCACCATATGCAACGTTTCCGTGCGGCACTTCTTACACGATCAGTGTTCGATATGGAAGGGCTGTTTGTAAGCTTAGATATAATTAGCTGATGCACTCGTAGTGCTTTATAGCAAAATATGTTAGGTTCCGTGCAGCGCTGCATGTACGATCAGTTTCGATATGCAAGAACTGTGTGTAAGCTCTGGAACAATTAGCTGATACATTCGTAGTGCTGGATAGCACCATATGCAAGGTTTCCGTGCGGCACTTCTTACACGATCAGTATTCGATATGGGAGGGCTGTTTGTAAGCTTAGATATAATTAGCTGATACACTCGTAGTGCTTTATAGCAAAATATGTGAGGTTCCGTGCAGCGCTGCATGTACGATCAGTTTCGATATGCAAGAACTGTGTGTAAGCTTTGGCAGAATTAGCTGATACTTTCGTTGTGCTGGATAGCTGCAGTGTTAGGATGAGTGCAGCGCTGCATGTACGATCAGTTTCGATATGCAAGAACTGTGTGTAAGCTTTGGTTAGCTGCACTTTCGTAGTGCTAGATAGCCTCAGTGTTAGATTCCGTTCAAGGCTGCATGTACGATCAGTTTCGATATGCAACAACTGTGTGTAAGCTCTGGAACAATTAGCTGATACATTCGTAGTGCTGGATAGCACCATATGCAAGGTTTCCGTGCGGCACTTCTTACACGATCAGTATTCGATATGGAAGGGCTGTTTGTAAGCTTAGATATAATTAGCTGATACACTCGTAGTGCTTTATAGCAAAATATGTTAGGTTCCATGCAGCGCTGCATGTACGATCAGTTTCGATATACAAGAACTGTGTGTAAGCTTTGGCAGAATTAGCTGATACTTTTGTTGTGCAGGATAGCTCCAATGTTAGGATCAGTGCAGCGCTGCATGTACGATCAGTTTCGATATGCAAGAACTGTGTGTAGGCTTTGGTTAGCTGCACTTTCGTAGTGCTAGATAGCCTCAATGTTAGATTTCGTGCAATGCTGCGTGTACGATAAGTTTCGATATGCAACAACTATGTGTAAGCATTGGAACAATTAGCGGATACATTCGTAGTGCTGGATAGCACCATATGCAAGGTTTCCGTGCGGCACTTCTTACACGATCAGTATTCGATATGGAAGGTCTGTTTGTAAGCTTAGATATAATTAGCTGATACACTCGTAGTGCTTTATAGCAAAATATGTTAGGTTCCGTACAGCGCTGCATGTACGATCAGTTTCGATATGCAAGAACTGTGTGTAAGCTTTGGCAGAATTAGCTGATACTTTCGTTGTGCTGGATAGCTCCAATGTTAGGATCAGTGCAGCGCTGCATGTACGATCAGTTTCGATATGCAAGAACTGTGTGTAAGCTTTGGTTAGCTGCACTTTCGTAGTGCTAGATAGCCTCAATGTTAGATTCCGTGCAGTGCTGCATGTACGATAAGTTTCGATATGCAACAACTGTGAGTAAGCTTTGGCAGAATTAGCTGATACTTTCGTTGTGCTGGATAGCTTCAATGTTAGGATCAGTGCAGCGCTAGTTTCGATATGCAAGAACTGTGTGTAAGCTTTGGTTAGCTGCACTTTCGTAGTGCAGGATAGCCTCAATGTTAGATTCCGTGCAATGCTGCATGTACGATCAGTTTCGATATGCAACAACTATGTGTAAGCTTTGGAACAATTGGCGGATACATTCGTAGTGCTGAATAGCACCATATGCAAGGTTTCCGTGCGGCACTTCTTACACGATCAGTATTCGATATGGAAGGGCTGTTTGTAAGCTTCGATATAATTAGCTGATACACTCGTAGTGCTTTATAGCAAAATATGTTAGGTTCTGTGCAGCGCTCCATTTACGATCAGTTTCGATATGCAAGAACTGTGTGTAAGCTTTGGCAGAATTAGCTGATACTTTCGTTGTGCTGGATAGCTCCAATGTTAGGATCAGTGCAGCGCTGCATGTACGATCAGTTTCGATATGCAAGAACTGTGTGTAAGCTTTGGTTAGCTGCACTTTCGTAGTGCTAGATAGCCTCAATGTTAGATTTCGTGCAATGCTGCATGTATGATCAGTTTCGATATGCAACAACTATGTGTAAGCTTTGGAACAATTAGCGGATACATTCGTAGTGCTGGATAGCACCATATGCAAGGTTTCCGTGCGGCACTTCTTACACGATCAGTATTCGATATGGAAGGGCTGTTTGTAAGCTTAGATATAATTAGCTGATACACTCATAGTGCTTTATAGCAAAATATGTTAGGTTCCGTGCAGCGCTGCATGTACGATCAGTTTCGATATGCAAGAACTGTGTGTAAGCTTTGGCAGAATTAGCTGATGCTTTCGTTGTGCTGGATAGCTCCAATGTTAGGATCAGTGCAGCGCTGCATGTACGATCAGTTTCGATATGCAAGAACTGTGTGTAAGCTTTGGTTAGCTGCACTTTCGTAGTGCTAGATAGCCTCAATGTTAGATTCCGTGCAGTGCTGCATGTACGATCAGTTTCGATATGCAACAACTATGTGTAAGCTTTGGAAAAATTAGCGGATACATTCGTAGTGCTGGATAGCACCATATGCAAGGTTTCCGTGCGGCACTTCTTACGCGATCAGTATTCGATATGGAAGGGCTGTTTGTAAGCTTAGATATAATTAGCTGATACACTCGCAGTGCTTTATAGCAAAATATGTTAGGTTCCTTGCAGCGCTGCATGTACGATCAGTTTCGATATGCAAGAACTGTGTGTAAGCTTCTGCAGAATTAGCTGATACTTTCGTTGTGCTGGATAGCTCCGATGTTAGGATCAGTGCAGCGCTGCATGTACGATCAGTGTCGATATGCAAGAACTGTGTGTAAGCTTTGGTTAGCTGCACTTTCGTAGTGCTAGATAGCCTCAATGTTAGATTCCGTGCAATGCTGCATGTACGATCAGTTTCGATATGCAACAACTATGTGTAAGCTTTGGAAAAATTAGCGGATACATTCGTAGTGCTGGATAGCACCATATGCAAGGTTTCCGTGCGGCACTTCTTACACGATCAGTATTCGATATGGAAGGGCTGTTTGTAAGCTTAGATATAATTAGCTGATACACTCGTATTGCTTTATAGCAAAATATGTTAGGTTCCGTGCAGCACTGCATGTACGATCAGTTTCGATATGCAAGAACAGTGTGTAAGCTTTGGCAGAATTAGCTGATACTTTCGTTGTTCTGGATAGCTTCAATGTTAGGATCAGTGCAGCGCTAGTTTCGATATGCAAGAACTGTGTGTAAGCTTTGGTTAGCTGCACTTTCGTAGTGCTAGATAGCCTCAATGTTAGATTCCGTGCAATGCTGCATGTACGATAGGTTTCGATATGCAACAACTGTGTGTAAGCTTTGGAACAATTAGCTGATACATTCGTAGTGCTGGATAGCACCATATGTAAGGTTTCCGTGCGGCACTTCTTACACGATCAGTATTCGATATGGGAGGGCTGTTTGTAAGCTTAGATATAATTAGCTGATACACTCGTAGTGCTTTATAGCAAAATATGTTAGGTTCCGTGCAGCGCTGCATGTACGATCAGTTTCGATATGCAAGAACTCTGTGTTAGCTTTGCCAGAATTAGCTGATACTTTCGTTGTGCTGGATAGCTCCAATGTTAGGATCAGTGCAGCGCTGCATGTACGATCAGTTTCGATATGCAGGAACTGTGTGTAAGCTTTGGTTAGCTGCACTTTCGTAGTGCTAGATAGCCTCAATGTTAGATTTCGTGCAATGCTGCATGTACGATAAGTTTCGATATGCAACAACTGTGAGTAAGCTTTGGAACTATTAGCTGATACATTCTTAGTGCTGGATAGCACCATATGCAAGGTTTCCGTGCGGCACTTCTTACACGATCAGTATTCGATATGGAAGGGCTGTTTGTAAGCTTAGATATAATTAGCTGATACACTCGTAGTGCTTTATAGCAAAATATCTTAGGTTCCGTGCAGCACTGCATGTACGATCAGTTTCGATATGCAAGAACTGTGTGTAAACTTTGGCAGAATTAGCTGATACTTTCGTTGTGCTGGATAGCTCCAATGTTAGGATCAGTGCAGCGCTGCATGTACGATCAGTTTCGATATGCAAGAACTGTGTGTAAGCTTTGGTTAGCTGCACTTTCGTAGTGCTAGATAGCCTCAATGTAGATTCCGTGCAATGCTGCATGTATGATCAGTTTCGATATGCAACAACTATGTGTAAGCTTTGGAAAAATTAGCGGATACATTCGTAGTGCTGGATAGCACCATATGCAAGGTTTCTGTGCGGCACTTCTTACACGATCAGTATTCTATATGGAAGGACTGTCTGCAAGATTTGAGAAAATTAGTTTATACTTTCGCAGCGGTCAAGTGGATGCAGCTAGCACAGAGCCGGGTTAAGTGGAGAAATATGGGAGAGGCCGTCGCCCTGCAGAGGGTATAATCAGGCTGATGATAATGATGATGGGTGCTAGATAGCGACATATATCCAGTTTCCGCAGAGCACTTGCACACGATGGAGTCCAATTGACCACCTTTCCACAAAGAGATGCCCGCTAGCAGTCTGTAATTCACATGAAATCAAGACACCTATGCCTGCATGCTCCTTCACCCCAAATGCATTCGCACGCTCTTGAATTATTGAGCAAATGTACGGTCAACGGACTTTGGTGCTAAGTATATATGACAGGTTGACGCTCTGAGAGTATATACGCTTGGATCACATGAGTTCACGCTCGAATAATGACATCAGTCATGCTGCGTTAAAGTATGCAAAACTCAATTTACGCACAAACAGGGATATGGATCTTTTTTTGTTGCTGTCGGTGGTGTTCCAGATGAGATTGCGTTTCACCGTACACGCTTCCGGGCGTCCTGACTGTGTTATTGCATTCTCATCACCGATGTTTCCTTTTGGCGTTCCCTCGTAGCGTTGAGAGCAGGAAAAGTACCAAGCTCTTTATCTCTACCATCTCTTCAGAGCTAATCGTTTTCTACTGTGGTTCCTGCTACGATCAATACAAGAAAACCCGTGAGCTTCGATCGCAGTCTTTCCATTGAGGTGTCAAGCCCCGCGGGAGTAGAGAAGAGTTTCTTAATGAACGCGTTGCGAATCTGTGACTGTCCTGGTTGGTCTGCAATAGCCATCCTAAATTACGCTCCAAATGTAAAAAAAAAGAAAGCTTCAGTGCTGCCGATTGCTTTGAAAGCCTTTTTCATTTCCTGTTTCTCCAGGTGGTTCATTAGCAGTTCGCAGCTCCCACAATCTTCCCAGATGAGCCTACTTTTCCTAGAGCTTCAGCGAGGAAGCCTACGTTCACTCTCTGCAGTCCCCAGAGGGAATTATGGTTTGGTGCCACGCTTACCTGAGTTTTATGCTCTTGTGCTTAGCTGCAATATCCTGCATCCCCGTTAGGTAGTTGTTTGAATTATGGCATTCAAAGGTTCACAGTTCGCAGACTGTACGACTTTCAGGTCAGTTAAACGTATTAAAGTTTAAAACCACTCAGTTAACAAGACAAAAATTTCACAGCATTATCTATCGCTCATTTCGACAAAGAGATACCAGTGAACCTAAGCAGCAGAAGCTATGCAATGACCTCCTCGAGGAGTGATTTGGTCACTCCGCCACAGAACCACGTTGCTTCTCTCCGAATAAAGCTGAACCAAATGTATGCATTGCCTTATGACTGTAAGCTAATGTTTAGTTGCGTCATTAGAAAGAAACTAATTACGGAAGTAATAGTTAAGCGAGTGGAAAATCATGCATTTAGGCCTCTACATCATTTGTAGGAGTAGGATGGCTGTAAGACACAGTGACTTGGATGCACGATCGGTATGTGATTATTTTTTCGAGCATGTGTATAAATTAAGAGAAGTATTGAAGCAACAAGACTCTGTGGAAGAAGGTTTGAGTCTAATGGACCAGTTTGCTATAGTGAAGGTATTAGGCATGATTGTCGGCCAAAAAGCGTGACAACCACAATTTCTTTTTTACTGTATTATGCAAATGCGCAAAACATTTATAGTTTATTTGTTTTCTTTAGATTTTCGCCCTACAACCACAAAGCCGACACCGCCTTTTCTGCGACACAAGGACCTTAACGCTATACCCTAATGTAAGATTATGGGGGAACGGACAGCCCCCTACAAAGCAGCAAAAAAAAACGAAATTCAATTATTTTTTATTCGTCTTTCTGTTTTAATGGACGGAGCATTTCTGACTTAGTTCACTGTGACACCATTTCGATGTATTGACTCGTTGAAGGCGACGCTCTGTAGAGCTTGTAAATTCTCCACACCGGTTTCACCGACTGTTGCGCTGCGCCACCGCCTCCGCGGTGGACGCCGCTGGCGGCAGCGTCGATGCGTTGGGTCCTCACGCTCTAGTAACGCTCCTGTTTGCATCCCGATGTTTCTTTGCGTGAACGATAAATTCCTGAAGCAAGTTAGATCACCTGGCTGGCGTCCTGTGCTCCTACAGTTTGCGTGAAACATGAAGCCTCGGAAGTTTTTTGCTTTTCGAAAAAAAAAAAAAAAGGTTCCAAAAAAAAGATCGTAGAGGCTGGTGATGGGAGGCAGCTGAGAATGTACTCTTCTGCACATTTGGCGCCTTGTTCCCTTTGAGCTGTGTACAATGGTGCTTTTTTGAGATATCGGGGTCTGAACTGCCTTTTACGCGCCGTTAACCTCTAGGCAGCTGCTCAAATTGCCGACAAGGAGGGGGTCGTTTAACTCTCGTGCACATTCACCAAGCAGTCTTTTCAGCTATTTGTGCCCGATATAAAGTTCTGAGTAAAGGGCTGTGAGAAGGTTTATTATCACATTCAAGAGATCGTAAGGCGATCGTGGTCTTGATGCGATTATTCACTCATACCTCATTCGCCACCCTCCCCCCCCCCCCCCCCCTCCAAAGTAGCCACACTTCTTTCTCTATTCAATGAGAGAACGTCGCGATAAGGCCCTAAAAGGGATAATAATTTCTGGCATTTTTTTGCAGGTTGCTATTCGATCATCGTTTTATTAAATAGTGATTGGCATTTCTTGACCGCTTTTGCGCCGTAAAAAAAATTAGAGCACTGTATAATCTACATTGGAGTAATGTGAAAGCACGGATGCTGCTGTTGGTTGCTTCTAGTAGCTTAATTCACTTCTTGTTTGCCCATTTAAATGGGCCTTAACGCCTTATACGCATCATCCGATATTCCGTAAGGCTGCGCCCCGACTACTGCGAGGAGCCGAGCCACAGCCCCATTTATCCTCCTAGCGTGACGTCACAAACAGCGAGCGCCCTCTCTCGGCTGCGACACAGGGCCGTGTAGGGACTCGCCGCCACCGTCCAATGGCGCGAGCTGGGGCCCTGTCTTCCGATCTGGCGTGACGTCACACAGTCATGTGAAAAGGGCATGACGTCACCGCTGCTGCACCTGTAAGGATTCACCGCCACCATCCGATGGCGCGAGCTAGGGCCCGGTCTCTCGGTCTGCCGGGACGTCACACGATCACGTGAAAGGTCATGTATGGAGGCGCCACGACACGCCAAAGGCTCGAAGTGCTAGCAGTATTGCTTTCGCAATAATAATAAAACTAAGTAACGTAGGTAATATTGCCCCTTGAACCACATGACGTTTACGTCGGGATATCACATACGGGTTACTCAGTATTTCCCACGATAAAAAAAAAAACCAAGTCTCGTTTATTCATCAGCCGAACGTATTCAGGCCCGCACACAAATAACAGCGGGAGCCAGTCGCATTACAGCTGCAATGACAGCAAAGATTGTATTATCGTTTAAAGAGACCGTTCCGGAACAATTTCTTCGAAAATAAACTTGTTTGTTATAAAATTAAATTGTAATCAACCAAAATTTGGCGCACTGATAACATACCCCACCTCTTTAATAATAATAATAATAATAATAATAATAATAATAATAATAATAATAATAATAATAATAATAATAATAATAATAATAATAATAATGAAGCAATGTTTATTCCTAATATAATAAAAAGGAAATGGACTCCAGACAAAAAACTGCAATGCAGCAGCTGGAAAGTGTCTAAGGCCTAATATAGTGACATGGCATACATCATGTGGTCAGGTACGCGATTTACCGAACACATGCATTCGCCACAGCTCTGTTTGGGGAAGTGGCGTAAATTTTTATTACTAATCAGCTTTCTTTCCGCTAAATGAGCGATCGCTTCGTGACTATCGTCATATGTTTATCTCAATAAAAAAAGAACAGGCAAATCGCTAATCTTATACGAAAATCACGGAGAAAACATATAGGCAACAAGTTTTTTGTTGCACATCTAGTGAACAATACATGGATAGCGTATAAGCTAGGAGCTCATAATGAGGTGGAAATACAGCAAAGAATGTGTGATGACATCCAAATGGTTGCATCGTTTTGTGCTCTACAGCAAAATGGGGTTCGCCGCCACGATCACCCCATGCCATGCATCATCTCCAAGCCCCCTAAGCCCACGCCTGCCATAATACGTACTGCGCCCTCTAAGCCCCACGCCTGCCGCAAAAAGCACTGCGCCTCTTGAAAGTGCCTAGAGACACCATTTACCTGGATGCAGTAAACAAGACGCCGTAAAGCTATTTCGAACAGGTCTGACGTCAGTCAAGGCAGGAAGTGTGCTGTCGTGCACACGACGATGCGAAGGACTGCGACTGAGATGGAACTTCATAGTTCCTGGTAAATGGGCGCAGGCGCAGTGAGCTTTGTCAATTCGGTATATTGTATAAAATAAACAAAACATTACTACACAAAAAATATTCCAGGCGTTGTGGCAAATAACGGCAAATGCTCTCCGACATTACTTACCGAATGTTTTTCCTCCCTTCACATCCTCCTTTACCTCGCAACGCGATGCGCCCCCAAAGAGATTCTTAATGTCACTTAAGGGGAAAGCTGACGCGGCTGCACTTCATCCTTCATGGAGAGGAGCAGGAAAGCCAGGAAGGTAAGCTTCCGTATTCTGCTTTGCTATCTGGTGCATAAAGGGGGATTCAGCCGTGAAAACAAGTCTATTATCGAACCAAACATATGGAATGCAGTGAAGATTTTTATACTAGCCTAACATTCGGCTTACTTGTGCTAAAAAGTGAAAATATTACCATTGAAATAATTTAAACTGTGCACACAGGAGAAGAATGCAGCGCATCTGATATGGGCGTTTTTTAGAAGGTGCAAATTTAAAAGAAAAAAATGCAATTTGTTTTATATTTGTTTGCGCCCGGGCACTTTGCTGGTGGCTAGAGCAGACAGCGCGTAGGAGGCAGACTGCTTTAAACAATTCGCGAATTAACGAACTGCGTCAATTATCATTTCAATTGTTATTTTTAGAGGTATGTGTGTTTACGGGATTCGAGCTTGCCCCTCTAATAATATTGCCGAGAAAAAAATTCTTACAAAATCGTATCGGGCGTACAAGGCCCACAGAAGTCATCCTGATTGGCGGTTTCACATTGTAACACAGTGACAGCCCGCCTGTGTGACGCAGGCTACTCCACCGAAACATTTCGTCACTCTACTAGCATGATTTGAGAGCCAAACGGACCCGCTACGATTGGTTATCAATTTCGCTTCGACCTCGGCTTCTCTGATAGCCGCCGCGTCGGTATCCAATGCGCGTAAGTCATTTTTCTCGCATTCTGGTTTCAAAACTTCGAGGCGGAGCAACCAACGCCAGACGCGCTCGCAGCTGCCGTGTTACGGTGTATATTCGCCTGTGTGTACGACATTTGTGGGCACTGTACGTGCCTACAATATTGTTTTTAATTTATTTTTTTCTCACCGATACTATCTGGAGGCCGAAATTCAGTTCGGCAAGTACAACATCCCCATATTATATCAAGTTAAAAAGGTAAATAGCCCATTTGTTAAATTAGCGAACTAGTTGTAGCATTCTGCCATTAACCTGGTGTCAGCCGTAGCCCAAAATACTGCACCGAAGCTGAAGGAAATCTGAAGCAAGACCCCTTCTTGCAAAAGTTTTGGACACTCCAAAACAAACACCCTGTACAACGAAACAGATTCCACGCATTTTTGGTCTCAGTAATAGGATAGCCAAATACGAAACCTTGTCGCAGCGGCGTTACCGCAGTGGATGCAGCGCTCGTTAAGAAATTCGCATAAATTGGGCTGCCTGCTTTTCCTCTACGCAATTCTGAGCCTGGCGAGGAAACCTGGCGGTCTCCGCAGGACAGTAGCCGTCAGCTGCTGCTTTCCTCCTCCATAGATATTGCCGCGAACTGTTTAAATCTTTATATTTTCCTGTTCGACAGCCGCTGGCATGCGGCCTTATCATTGTTATTCTGGCGCGCTTTTCAATTCTGTACCTCGTGTTTGTTTATGCTCGTTTTCGCGATACGACGCGTTATCATTTTCTTTGTCGCAAACGATGAGCAGAGATCTGTCTCGAAGATTCCGATCACTCGCGTATGTTTCTACAATGTTCCAGGTTGTGCCATGGTGCTACTAGCAGTTTACGACTTTATCTAGATTGTTCTGAGCAGCCTTTAAATTGAGTGTCGACGAGTGCGACGGGCATTCTTTGTTCGACGATCGACGAGCACGTTTGTTGCTATCGTCGCCGCCGAGTTGCTTAGTTCTTCTTTGGGCGCAAGTCAGCCCAATAAAGAGTTAATTACAGTACCATCAAGCCTGTGTCTTCTTTTGGTGTCACCGATCTTGTCACCACTACGTGACATCTGGTGGAGGTGCTGCCTTTGATCCTTCAAGCGAAGACCCCAGCCTTGTGCCTGTTACCCTGGAGGACCAGGCGACAGGCCACCGAACCAGTCGCCGGCTTCAAGGGCTCCAACCTGAACACTGTCTGCTGCCGGACCCCATTCGATCACGGAAGGCGTCGACGCTGACAATGGTCCAGCCTACAGAACTGGTTGTTTTAGTCCAACCCCGTGAGCCCACCTGCTTCCATGGACGACCGGACGAAGATGTGGAAGAGTAGATGGAACTTTTCGACCGTGTGGCAGAATTCAACGGCTGGAACGACGCTGAGAAACTAAGGGAAGTCTACTTTGTTGTTCAAGGACATGCCAGAGTCTGGTTCGAAACTCACGGTTTTGATGACCTTTGCAAGTTTTGTCCGAAAGGAAAGAGCTCAGGCCCTCCTCCAATCAAGACTTCAACTTCCAAACAAGCCCGTCCTGGTATACGTAGAGGAGATGAAGCGCCTGCCTCGCCGCGCCAACACTAATATGACCGAAGGTGAGAGAGTAAAGTTGTTAATGCGAGGCGGTAAAGAGTCTCTTTATGCAGGACTTGTCCGGAACCCGCCGAAACCTGTGGACGAATTTGAAAGGGAAGCATCGACCATCGAGAAGTCGTTGGACACCCGGATGCGCCACTACGAGCGACCACTTCAGCCGGACTACTCAAACCACTACCCCAGCGCATCTGCACGCGGAGAGAACCTTCGGGACCTCATCCGGAGATCTTGCGAGATGAGCTCCGCCGATTGCTGCCATCAACGCCACAA
The DNA here is from genome assembly GCF_055883805.1 of Amblyomma maculatum. Classification (NCBI taxonomy): domain Eukaryota; kingdom Metazoa; phylum Arthropoda; class Arachnida; order Ixodida; family Ixodidae; genus Amblyomma; species Amblyomma maculatum. The sequence continues at coordinate 64,987,114 of NC_139344.1, forward strand.
CCCCAGGTGGCGACGCTCGCGGACGTCGTCCGTGAAGAAGTCCAGCAATCGCTGGGCGTTCCTAAAACGACGGCTGCGACAGTTCCAGCACAAGGGGCAGCAACGATGAACTACGCTGCTGCATTACGTCGCCCTGTGCCCCGACGTGATGACTTTCCAAGCCCTCGCCGCTACCGTCCTGTTCCTGAAAGCCGCCCCTTCGCCCCCGCCCGCCAAGCCTATCAATGACCCCCAAGCCCCAGGACGTGCGACGCCCGGAGGACAGCGAACAACCGGCCATTATGCTTCCACTGCGGTGAGGCCGGCCATATTCTGCGCCACTTCCCGTACAGATGAATTGGTCTCCGCGGATATGCAAACGATGCTCCACGACCACACCTAGGTGAACGACCGCAAGAAATCGACAACTATGTACGTAGCGGTGAGATTGCGCCACGAAGCCGTCGGTTCAGGTCCCCATCGCCGTACTGGACCCGCTTTGCATCGCTAGGCCGTAACTGCAAGGAGAGTGTGCGCGGAAGTTCCCCAAGCCCGCGCAGGGGAAACTAAATAGAGCAACCTTTGGAGGTGAGGTTGCTTCACGGCGAAAACACAAAGATACTCCATCGCCGACGATAAGTGACGACGACGCAGCCATTAAATCGCCGATCCACAAGACGACAACATCGCCGAGATCACGCCCGGACTTCAAGTTGACATCGCCGCCCAGCGACATTACAACGGTGTGCCCAGTCCGCGACCTCCAGCACACGACGAAGCAGAGATCGAACACCGAAGCCAACGTGCAATACTAGGACGCGAACAAGCGACCTTGAGGTTGCTGTCGACGGACGCACGGGTACCGCCCTAGTGAACACTGATGCCGACTACTCTGTCATCTGTAGAGCATTCGCCGCCCAGCTCAAGATAGTAACGGCCACTTGGGACGGCCCGCTAATCAGCTCCGCTGGTGGTAACCTTATTACGCCGTCGGGGCGATGCCCCGCAATGGTTACAGTAAATGGATGTACCTACTCTACCAGCTTCTTCGTCCTACAGCACTGTTCCCGCGATGTGATTCTGGGCAACGATTTTCTGAACGAACATCGAGTGATCATCGACCTTCGATGCAAACTCATCAAGCTCTCGACCGACAAAGCCATACCGGCTACGAGAACTGCGACGCATCACGTCGCTCTCAACGTCCTCGAAGGAGAATTGACCGTACCGCCCCGACCAAGCGTCATCGTCTCTGTGGTTACAACAGAAGTCGAAATCACGGAAGGGGTTGTCGAAAGAAACATTCAGTTATTACTGGATAGAGGACTTGGCATCGCAAGAGGCATTGTCCGTTTCCGTCATGGACAAGCTGATGTGCTCGTCACGAACTTCGCCGACGAATACCGGCACCTGAACAAGAGGCATGACGATTAACTTCCTTGTCGAGCTAGCGGAAACCCGAGAAGTCTTCGCCCTCTCCAGCCAACTTGAAGACGATGCCCCCAACTGAGTCAAGCAGCCCAATTTCGACATTAACCGAGCGCTCCCCCGAAACAGACGATACCGGAGTCCCACTCTTCTGGAAAACTACAGCGAGTGTTTTTCTTCAGCGTCGAAGGTGCGCCAAAATCCGTTGGCAGAGCATCGCATCATCACGGACGAAAACACTCGACCGCTACGTCAAAGCCCCTACCGTGTATCGCCACGAGAACGCCAGGCGATACGCGATCAAGTGGAGGAAATGCTGCGTGATGACGTGATCCAGCCGTCCAACAGCCCCTGGGCGGCACCAGTTGTTTTGGCGAAGAAGAAAGATGGCACACTTCGTTTCTGCGTCGATTACCGCCGCTTGGATAGCATAACTAAGAAGGATGTCTACCCACTTCCCCGCATCGACGACACACTGGACCGGCTCTGCAATGCAAGGTCCTTCTCATCGATGGACCTAAAGAGCGGATATTGGCAAATTGAGATCGACGAAAAAGATCGCGAGAAGACCGCATTCATTACAACGGACGGCCTTTTCGAGTTCAAGGTGATGCCATTTGGCCTCTGCTCTGCACCAGCTACGTTTCAACGAGTAATTGACACTGCTGGCAGGGTCGAAGTGGCAGATTTGCCTGGTATACTTGGATGATGTCATTGTCTTCTCATCAAACTGTGAAGACCACTTGAAACGGCTGCAGACTGTGTTGGAAGCCATCAAATCATCGGGACTAACGTTAAAACCAGAGAAGTGCCACATCGCCTACGATGAACTGCGGTTCCTAGGTCACATCGTTAGCAAGGATGGTGTTCGGCCAGACCCGGATAAAACAGCTGCAATCCCACAGTTTCCACAGCCTGCTGACAAGAAAGCCTTGCGCAGGTTCCTTGGGCTTTGCGCTTATTATCGACGATTTGTCAGAAATTTTTCGTGCATCGCCGAACCATTGACGCAGCTTACGAAGAATGGCGTATCTTCTAAATCGGAAGCGCCGCAAGGAGCAGCCTTCAACAAACTTTAGCGCCGCCTGCAGTCCCCTCCTCTCCTTGGCCACTTTGATGAAAACGCCGAAACCGAAATTCACACCAAACGCAAGCAGTTTGGGCCTATGAGCCGTTCTCGTCCAGAAGAGTGCCGGACTGGAGAAGGTAATCGCCTACGCTAGCAGGTTCCTCACTAAAGCCGAAGTCAATTACTAGACGACCGAGAAGGACTGTCTCGCAATCATCTGGGCTATTTCTAAGTTCTGTCCATACCTATACGGTCGGGTCGACCATTCAAGGTGGTAAGCGACCACCACGCGCTCTCCTGGCTGGCTAATTTGAAAGACCCCTACGGCCGCCTTGCCCGATGGAGTCTAAGACTTCAAGAATTTGACGTTACAGTAGTCTATAAGTCGGGCCGCAAGCATTTCGACGCAGACTGCTTATCCCGCGCTCCCGTCGACGTTCCTCCGAGGGACGATGACGACAATGCCTTTCTGGGAGCAGTAAGCGACAGTAGCTTTGCACAACAACGGCGATCAGATCCTCGGCTGAAAGACCTAGCAAATTACTTCGATGGCAAGACCGCTTCTCTTCCTGCTGTGTTTAGGCGTCAGTTGTCGTCGTTCGCCTTAAGCAATGACGTCATCGTAAAGAATAACTTCGCTCCCAACAAGACAGCGCAGCTTCTTGTCGTGCCTAAAAACCTCAGACAGGAAATTTTTCATGCGTTGCACGACGAGCCAACAGCAGGGCACCTCGGTTTCGCGCGAACATTGCATCGAATCCAGGAGAAGTACTACCGGCCGCGACTGCCTGCCGAAGTTGCCCATTACGTAAAAACGTGCCGTGAGTGCCAGCGACGCAAGACGCCGCCGATCAGGCCAGCTGGGCTACTGAACCCGATACCGCCCCCATCCCTGCCCTTTTAACAAATCGGGATGGATTTTCTCGGCCCCTTTCCATCTTCATCTGCGGGTAACAAGTGGATCATCGTGGCCACCAACTACCTTACCCTTTACGCCGAAGCAAAAGCACTGCCCAATGGTACTGCGGCAGAAGTTGCCAAATATTGTTGAACAATTCTCTTGCGACACGGCGCCCCAGAAGTCCTCATCACGGACAGGGGAATGGCATTTACGGCAGAGCTGACGCACGCCATACTAGAATACAGTCAATCAAGTTATCGACGAACTACTACGTACAATCCCCATACAAATGGACATACGCACCGTCTCAACAAAACTATTGCGGATATGATTGCAATGTATGTCGACGCCGAGCACAAGACATGGGACGCCATTCTGCCCTACTTCATCTTCGCTTATAATACCTCCGTTCAGGAGACAACCAGGTCGACCCCATTCAGCCTTGTGTACGGCAGGGAGTCCACGACGACGCTTGACGCAGTGCTGCCACACGTAACCGATGAGTATAACCTGGACGTCGCCACCCTTCGACGTGCAGAGGAAGCCCGAAGACTCGCCCAAATGCGGATTAAAGATCAGCAACGAATCGACGCCCGACGTTACAACTGACGACGATGCGATGCTGAGTACTAGCCGGGAGATCAAGTATGGGGACGCCGATTTGCCGCCGCGGGAGCGAAAAGCTTTTACGCCGATACTTCGGCCCGTACAAGGTGCTCCACCGACTAGAAAAAGTGAACTACTAGGTCGTTCCCGACGGCGCGGCAGCTTCGCAGCGGCGCCCAGTGCATCCAGAAATTGTGCATGTTGTACGCCTTAAGCCATATTATGCGCGCTGAGGCTATTGATGTTTGTTTTGAAATGTTTATGTTAATTCATGTCTGTTTATTCTGAAACATCGGGGCGAGGTTTTTTTAAGGGGGGAGTAATGCCGCGAACTAAACAAACTTTATTTTTTCCTGTTCGACAGCCGCTGGCATGCGGCCTTATCATTGTTATTCTGGCGCGCTTTTCAATTCTGTATCTCGTGTTCGTTCATGCTCGTTGTCGCGATACGACGCGTTATCATTTTCTTTGTCGCAAACGATAAGCCGAGATCTGTTTTGAAGATTCCGATCACTCGCGTATGTTTCTACAATGTTCCAGGTTGTGCCATGGTGCTACTAGCAGTTTGCGACCTTATCTAGATTGTTCTGAGCAGCCTTTAGATTGAGCGTTGACGAGTGCGACGGGCATTCTTTGTTCGACGATCGACGAGCACGTTTGTTGCTTTCGCCGCCGCCGAGTTTCTTAGTTTTTTTGCGGGCGCAAGTCAGCCCAATAAAGAGTTAATTTCAGTACCATCAAACCTGTCCCTTCTTTTGATGTCAACCACCAGGTCACCACTACGTGACAATATTCTATACAAAATTACGCATACTCTAACGATGCTACCTTCTAGTTCGTTTCCCATGGTCACGGGTTCGATCCAGGCCATAGCGGCCGCATTTCTGTACAGAAGACATAAAGAACTTCCCGGTTATCTGTTCTGAGGCGCTAACGGCTAACATCAAAATCAGTGAAACAGGTTCAGCAACCAAAATTCGGAGACATAAACAGCGCAAGACGAAAATGAAGTAAAATAAGCAATAGAAATAACCCTCTTCAGTGTACAATGGTGACGAATAGGAAAACCTTCCATTTTCCAAGCAGCAATGGTCCTATGCATGATCGGACATTTTCGTCGCCAACGTAGTACCAGTATGGGGCCGTGGTCTGCGCGGCTTGGGTTGTTGCTTAAAGATGGCATCGCCATCTGTAAGCCCTCATAACGTGGCCCCTGGGGCTAGCAGTTGCTCTTCAAAGCGGGCGTTCGCAACTCACACGATTGGAGATCTGTGTGCGTACCTGCCCGGATACCCCGTTGTTTGCCTACCGCTTTCGTTATGTTCTACCAAGTTCACCGACAACATAAAGGAAACCTGTACAACGTCCTCTGCCATGTATGTAATGTACGCAGTAGACCAACAGTAATCTGTGACAAAAACGAAATGCTAAATGAAATGAAAACTAAAACCGAAATAATTTACTTATGCCTCATTTCACGTGCTGCCAAAGGCTGACTTCAGTTACAATACCGTTTCCTTTCGGTGGCTACAAGAGAGGGAGCCCGATGTGTCAGCCAGCGCACTAGTGAAGAACAGGGGTATGGAATTGTAATGTCGAGCATAAACCGGAAGTTGACACACGAAAGAGCACACGAAAGAGCGTTGACTTCCAAATGGAGTTCTACTGCCAAACCGCGGGAGTACATAATACGCCTGTCTCCAAAGAATGAAAATAAGAGAGAGACAAGAAGCAACAACACGAATCTTCTCACAATCCAAAATTAAGCTAGCAGCAACACGCGCCCGGAAACAATTCCTGGAGAGCGAAGGAAGATGCATATACATTGCTTCGTGCTCACTGTAGCTACGTTCTTTTCATTTCTCACTTCAGCATTTCCTCCTCCGTCCTACGAATCCCATAAATCCTAACAAAAAACTTCTAGCCACACGTCAGCTGTCGTCCGCCTGCTGCTTTTTAATGACCGATTCCTTTGCGTGCTATTCATCACAAGGCCACACATCACCATGCATGCAACGCATGTGGGCTTATAAAAACATGCTGCGCATGGTTCAACGCGGATTCTCCATTATTGTTAGCCAAAGTGGAAGTTGCGCTGGGCAAAAAAGTACGGGAGTGACGGATTCCCAAAATCGGACGTTAAATACAGATCTGTTATTGTGCGCGAAGTTATTTTATGATAAACGATATGGGGGGCGTTGCTCCGAGAACGTTTTAATGAGTACATTCCACTGATGACCGCGCTTAACAGACGAAGACGAGCCATCTTTTCCAAACGTTGACAATTGAAACTTAGGCTTCACCTCAGCCGTCGTTCGGTTTCCTTCCACATTCGGCTTAAGGAGGTATTTCACTAGAGACCCCGGTTTCTGGGATTCGAAGTGCTTTTGAGGAGTTTGGAAGCGAAGAGAGGCACCTAATGGTGGCAAACAGCTCGAAAACGACAAGGACGAAAAAAAGGTACGCACAACCATTAACTATATTGAACCAACTAGCCCAGCTTGCCATTCTTACTCAAGAGAAGCATACACGCTGACCTCTCGGGACTTCTCTCTGATGTGCCCTCGAGAAAAAAAAAAAAACACGCGCGAACTTTCACGCTCACTTTACTTCATAGTCTTCTTCTCCCATTCTTACGTCACTGCCGTCATCTTCACTTGCGTGCATGGTGCAAGTCATCACAAGTGCACGGCGTAGTAAGAAAACGACGTGCCTTCCCTTGCAGACGCGACCCCTACGCATCGACTTTCGCCACACGGAACCATCTGATGGTAGCAGGACGCGCCTGGTGTAACGGGAATGTTTCGTGTACATACTGAGTCCCTTCGACCGGCCTCTGAATGGGCGTCTATAGAACAGCATTTAGCGCGGCGGGTCACGTTTGTATATCTTGCCATGATCGGCCCCTGGTAGGCGCCCATAGGCGCGGGATGCGGTCTGTGGGTACCTCTCGCCGCCTTCACGCTTCGCCGTAATGTACCTGGGCCCATTGATGGGGAAAGTTTTCGCTACGGGTCGTAGTATAATCCGAAGGGAGCAGAAGTAGAAATGTCTGTATTTTCAAAATTGCTTCATCTCCTAGTTTACGCTTTTTTCGGTCTTGAGTCACTACAGTTGTTATTGCAGTTGCACGCATAATATAAGGCAGTTTCGCTCTTTAACCTTGTTTCAGAAAGGATGCTGAGATTTAGCACATTAGCGACCCATCCTTTGCAGAGCCATCAGAAAGGAAATAAAAAAAAAAGGCGAATGATCAAAGAACAAGCGAAGAATTAAAACAAAACCTCTCTAAAAATACTGACCCCTGCGTGGAGGAGCCTACAGCTTGCGCAGTCGCAAACTCCCACACACTGAACAGGCTAACGACGTCCTGACAGTTGTACAAATTTAAGTGGACGTGAAAACTTGTTCCCGCTACGTTGGCAGTATTAGGCGCACTCGACCACTGCAGCGAACGTAAAATCACGTGACGCCTCTTACTGCTGTTGAGGCAGTACTCGATTGAATTTGCTCTTTTTAAAAGCTAGAAGTCGCATTTTCTCCCTAGTTTTGCCTTTTAACGAGTGCGTGCATTGCACATTTCGATCTTGCGTAAATGCTGGAGCAGCTGCAGTTTATTTAAGCTGTTGCTATGGTCCGTTACTGCTATGTACCTCAATACCGGAAGTACGCGACGGAACATAGCGTAAGCCTCAATTCTATCCGAGAAATAGGCTTAAGAAGGTTTGTTAATCAATCTGCATATAGGCAGCGAGGGAGTTGTCGTCTGTATGCGTGCAGCAAACATTTCAGCGAACAAGGTTTTGTCTATGGTGTCAGCTGTGAACAGTTCAGTGAGTAGCGGTCGAAGGATTGGCGCGAACGATTACGTTCTTGCGTTCATCTTTTGTGATGCTAACGAAGTCTGATTTTTCGCAGGATGGAAAAAGCTGGCTTCCTCACAAAGCAGTACTGTTGTGACCGTGCATGGTCCGCGCTTGCGCGCACTATTGTGTGCCTGTGGTCATGGTATTGATATGTGCTGTTGGTGCGAGGGCTCCAAGTCAGCCTGTTCCCATGAATCTTTTTGCATGAGCATGCTTTGCTTTGTCGTGACCCTGCAACTGCCAAGTTGGCCCTGTCAAGAAAAATACAAAGAAACGTCGCCCAGTGAGAAATAGACGGAAGTGCTTTTGTTGAACTGTTCACCCTTCCCGTCGAGAGGCGCTATTGTCAAGTGAGGAATGCCTATTGTCCAAAGGAGACGATCGGAGTGACACGTCCGCTGACGTACACGAGAAGAAAGCAGCATGAGGAGTAATTACAGCCCATTACAGGATTTCCCGTGAATGCAGGAAAGAGCTGCAATGCCGGAAAGGGACAATGCTGGGAGCAGTTTTCGTGGCGCGCACGTACACTTGGGCTTCTGAGAAGGAAATCCACTTGCCGGAACCAACATAGCGAATCATTGCAGAAGAATCAAAATTTACCTCCTCGCCGTTCCCAAACTCTATCCGCCAACAAGTGACCACGCCCGACGAAACAATACTGGACCAGTCAGTGCATCAGACCATCAGTGCAGTGATGTGATCGATTGGTTGCCGATATCTGAGGGGTGTGCCCTGGAACTGATTGGTCAGCATCTTCAGAGAGGGGCTGGACATAGGGGGATTTAAGGACGTTGCAGAGTACGAAATGAGGCTCTGAGCCCTGGGTAAACGGCTCATCCAGACGCTTCTCGCTATGAACTCTTAACGCTTGCCATTTTGCTGATATACCCTTTTTTCATGTAAATAAGTTTTCTCAAAGTGCCATTATTGCTTGTATGTATTTTACCAACTTCGAAGATTCAATCCTTCATCAACCCGGAGTCTCTGCACGCTACCAAGTGAAGGCCGGGTCGACTTAGTCCCAGCGTCACGACAACTGGTGACCAGCGTTGGGATCTGAATCTACAAGCCACAACATCTGGTGATTGGAGGTGGATCAGAATCTACAAGCCACAACATCTGGTGATCGGAGGTGGCTTCTGAAGCTGCAAGCCACAACATCTGGTGGTCGGAGGTGGCATCTCAAGCACAAACCAGGAGCAACAATCGGCCAAAAATAGATCAGCTGGGAACAACGATCGCATGTGTGGGTGAGTGTTTGGCTTTTCTTCTGACGTGGACCAGGTTCTAGAACAGGGTTAGATTTTAGAACTGGAAAAGAGTCTTGAAACGCCTTTAGGTTTGGTAGTTTGCACAGTTGTTTTGGAAGTAGCCGACACTCGGAGCGATCATGGACCTACAAAAGCTGCAAGAAACTGGAACTGTTGCTATTGTGTGAGGAATTGGGAATTGATACAAGTGGTTTGGCACGAAAACCCTTCATTTAAAGGCAATTACTGATTTGGGAACCGATGATGGAAACTCATCGTACAAAAAAAGGAGGAGCAGCTCAGACAGCAGAAAGAGCGGGAAAAAGAGGAAAAGAGGCTTGAGTGTGAAATTGAGAGAGAAGCAAAAAGGCTGGAGCAAGCAATTGAGCTCCGGAAATTAGAAGTAGAGTTGAGCAAGAGGTCGGGCAATTGTCCCCAGCTAGCGGTTCCTCTTCTCAACAAGGAGGCAGATTTCAAGATGTCAAGGTACATGCAGCCATATGTGATATCAGGGGATATCGGTCTGTATCTGGCGAACTTTGAGCGAACCCGCGAAAAACTGTCCTTCCAGCGAGACACTTGGACTCAGAGATTATTGACGGTTCTGCCCTGCGAGGCAGCGGAGGTTGTCGCGCGGCTAAGCAAGGAGGACGCGGACAACTATGAGAAGGTCAAGGCTTGCCTTCTGAGAAAGTATAGGCTTAGCGCCGAGGCGTTCAGATAACGTTTTCGGAACGCTACTAAGTCAAGGTACGATAGTTACCCTGAATCCCTGTACAATTTAAGAGTCAATTTGGGCGAGTGGCTAAAGAGCACTGATTCCTACAGTGATAGGGACGCTGTAGTCGAGCGAATTCTTTTGGAGCAGATTTATAACTGCCTCCCAGAAAAAGAAAGAAATTGGTTACAAGACCGAGGCGACATTAAGTCGGCAACTGCAGCTGCCGAACTCATTGAGGAGTACGCTTCGCGCTGACAATTCAGCAACCCAGCAGTGGATAGGCCCCGCAATCCCAAGTTGAGTGTGAATAACCGTCAGGAAGGGCACTTTGCTAGAGTTGCAAACGAAGAAGGGAAGGCTTCTTCAGGCAAACTCCCTAGGAAGGACGGCAGCGAGAAAAGTGGGGAAGTGACCAACGCGCAGAACACAAAAAACAAGCTTGAGTCTAGGAAGCTGCTCACATGCTTTAGGTGTAATGAGCAGGGTCACATTGCCGTCAACTGCCGGAAAGAAAAGATTGCTTTCTCGTATGTCAGTGACTGCGATGAAAACATGAAGCTTTTGGAACCCTACATGCATGACCTAGTAGTCAACGCGAAGCCTTGCAAGGTACTGCGCGATTCGGCAGCAGCGATGGATGTTGTCCATCCGGCGTATGTGTCGCCTTCCGACTATACAGGACAGTGTGCATGGATCCGCCAGGTGGTGGAGGAGCAGAGTGTGTGCCTGCCAATCGCGAACGTGGTCATCGAGGGCCCTTTCGGCGAGTTAACAACCGAGGCTGCCGTTTCAGGAAAGCTTCTGAAGTGCTATCCGTATTTGTTTTCTAACAAATCGGACATGCTGCTGCGAAAGAGGGGCATCCTTTTCGGAGACAGTTGTGCAAGCCTTAACACGTTCAAAAGCGCGAGATCTAGCTACACTGCTCATTCCATAAAATTCCACAGCGGAGGAAACGGCAGTTAAAACAGTGTTCCATGCGGAAAATAGCGGGTCCGAAAACTTTGAGAGCGAGGCATCTCAGATAAGTCAACTTGAAAGTGAGCTTGATGAGACGGGGAAAGAGGACGTTCTTGAGAGTAACCTCTTGCCGCCAGTGTCTAGTAATCTCACGAGACTTCTAAGTGGAACCCGAGAGGACTTAGCTATGGAGCAAGCCAATGATCCCAAGATACAGGAGGTAAGGGAGCGCCACCGCGCCACTAAGACAGCAAAGAATATTTCTTTCGAGATGAGAAAGGGAGTGCTGTATCGCTTATTCAAGGATAAGCGCGGAGTAGAGCGGGACCAATAATCGTTCCCCAAAAGTACCGCGAAGACTTACTGCGACTTTCCCATGGCAGCTCGTGGTGATGTCACCTTGGAATAAGGAAAACAAAGCAGAGGTTGTTGCAAGAATGCTATTGACCTGTATGTTTTAAGGACGCGGAAAATTTTGTACGGCCATGCGACACATGCCAGCGGGTTTGAAAGGCGCAAGATAAGTGGAAAGCTCCGATGGTGTTAGTACCAATCATTACCGAGCCGTTTCACCGGTTAGTAATAGATGTTGTTGGGCCACTTCCTGTGACAGAGTCAGGGTACCGTTATATCCTCACAATGTTATGCCCAGCCACAATGTTTCCAGAGGCTGTTCCGTTGCGCGAGGTGACGTCCGAGAGTGTTGTGGATTCGCTGCTGTCAGTGTTTGCACGAGTTGGATTCCCTTCCGAGGTCCAAAGTGATCAGGGCGGCGTTTTCACAAGTGTCCTCATCACCAAATTTCTCCAGCTATGCGAGCTCGATCCACCATCCGCAGAGCAACAGCGTAGAAAGACGGCATTCTGTTCTCAAACGCGTCCTGAGGGGACTGTGCTATGAAAACAAGCGCGAATGGGATAACTGCCAGCCTGCAGCACTTTTCGCTTTGCGGTCAGTACCGCACGAATCCACTGGATTTAGCCCATCCGAGTTGGTGTACGGAAGGTCACTGCGCTCACCTTTGCGAATGGTGCGCGAAGCCTGGGAGGGGCGCGCTGAAGACGCAACAGTAGGAGAATTCATTCTGAACCTCCTGAATCGCTTACATAACACTACGGAACTCGTAGAGGCCAGCATGAAGTCAGCCCAGGCTCGTTCCAAAGTGTAATATGATAAATCAGCCCGTCAAAGGACGTTTCGTATCGGGGACCAGGTGATGTTGCTGAGAGATTCAAAGCAGAGTAAGCTCTAATTACAGTGGGAAGGACCTGCCGAAGTCGTTGCAAAGCTTTCTAACACTAACTACGCAGTGAAAATCTCCGGTAAGCATAAAGAAGTGCTATCTTGGAGTGGCCAAATTCACCGTAGAGACCGACCATTGTCCCTGGCTCGGCTGCAAACTGCGACATCGAAGAACAGTCGCCTTCTGAGGTGGAGCTTGATTTTACAGCAGTACAATTTTGAAATAAGATACAAAAAGAGGAAGTTAAATGGGAATGCGGACGCGCTTAGCCGTTGTTTCTAAGCGGTCCGAGGTGCTCCTCATCATGTATCCAAATTGATACTCAGGTTCTTTTTTTTTCGTGCGCTTGTATATATCTGACTATGTAAAGTAGCACGTTTGGTTTTCTAGGCATACGTGGGTCCTGAGCGTCTTGAGTGTGGGCTTTTCTCGGACAACGATGGCAGTTTTCTTTTGACCAGGTCTCTTCAGACGGGAGCCAAGTGCTTGCTCAGACATGTGGTTGAGATTCAGAGACAGCTCAAGCAATTTGGCCTACGACAATCAAGACAACGCGACAAGCGACAGCAAGCTTTAAGCGTTCATGTGCAGGCCATTAAGTCGTCTCTTCATGCAGCAGCTGCGACTGCTGCCCTACGTGACTCTTCTGGCGGGGGAGGAGGCTGTTGTGACCTTGCATGGTCCGCACTTGCGCGCACTATTGTGCGCCTGTGGGCATGGTATTGATATGTGCCGTTGGTGCAAGGGCTCTAAGTGAGCCTGTTCCCATGAATCTTTTTGTGTGAGCATGCTTTGTTTTGTTGTGACCCTGTACCTGCCAAGTTGGCCCTGTCAAGGGAACGTCAAGAAAAATACAAAGAAACGTCGCCCTGTGAGAAATAGCCGGAAGTGCTTTTGTTCAACTGTTCACCCTTCCCGTCGAGAGGCGCTATTGTCAAGTGAGGAATGCCTATTGTCCAAAGGAGACGATCGGAAGGACACGTCTGCTGACGAACAGGAGAAGAAAGGAGCATGAGGATTACGGCCAATAGGGGATTTCCCGTGAGTGCAGGAAAGAGTTGCAATTGCCGGAAAGGGACAATGCTGGGAGCAGTATTCGTGGCGCGCACGTACACTTGGGTTTCTGAGAGGGAAATCCACTTGCAGGAACCAACATAGCGAATCGTTGCAGAAGAATCGAAATTTACCTCCTCGCCGTTCCCAAGCTCTACCCGCCAACAAGTGACCACACCCGACGAAACAATACTGGACCAGTCAGTGCATCAGACCATCAGTGCAGTGATGTGATCGATTGGTTGCCGATATCTGAGGGGTGTGCCCTGGAACTGATTGGTCAGCATCATCTTAGAGGGGCTGGACATAGGGGGATTTAAGGACGTTGCAGAGCCCGAAATGACGCTCTGAGCCATGGGTAAACCGCTCATCCAGACGCTTCTCGCTATGATCTCTTAATGCTTGCCATTTTGCTGACATACCCTTTTTTTCATGTAAATAAGCTTTCACAAAGTGCCATTAAACCTGCTTGTATGTATTTTACCAACTTCGAAGATTCAATCCTTCATCAACCCGGAGTCTCTGCACGCTTCCAAGTGAAGGCCGGGTCGACTTAGTCCCAGCGTCACGACAGTACCCTCCAAGACCGAGGAACGTTCGTCCGAAAGGCGGGAGGTCTCAAATTCTTCTCAATGAAGGCGTTGACGTTCAGCAAAGAAAGCTTCACTGAAATGAAGTAAAAAATTGTGCCGCCACTCACCGTGGTATGAAATTCGAGCTGGACTCCTCCGGAGTGGCGCAGTGATTACGGCGCTCGATTACGCTGCCCGGGGATGCAGGATCGAATCCCGGCCTCGGCGGCCGCTTTTCGATGGAGGTGACTAGCAAGGCGCCTGTGTGGTGTGCGATGTCAGTGCAGGTTAAAGAACCCCAGGTGGTTGACATTTCCGGAGTCCTCCACTACGGCGTCTCTCATAGCCTGAGTCGCTTTGGGACGTTAACGCCACAAAACACAAGCGCAGTGTACGCACCGATGCATTCTATTGGAGTGTTTCAGAAGCACTTCAGTAGCAATCTCCTGTGACCGAGTGAGCGAAAGAACTAGAGATAAAACATTACACTCCCTTATGAGCTGAGGCAAGCGTCAACAAAAATACTCGGTGCCAACATCGATAAAACATTACACTCCCTTATGAGCTGAGGCAAGCGTCAACAAAAATACTCGGTGCCAACATCGGCCTGAGCCCCAAGTGGCAATTGTAGCAGTCAGTGTACAAGAATTCGCTGCGCGGGACACACCTCTGCACGGTTGCATTAAAACACATCTTTCCTGCTGTCGAACCTGCCTACTCTACAACGTTCAGCGGAGCATGTCGAATGGTTCCGTTCCCGCCGGAACTATCCGAAGGCATGTCTACTTGACAGCTCTACCGCGCTCGCAGAGGAATAGTTATTACCAAGATTCAGCGAGCCTTCACCTCATACTGCTTGTGCTGCAGCTTCCGTTCCTTTTTGGCGACAGCCCCCGCGTTTAAGCCGGTGTACGCCATACTCACAGAAGCTCGCCTAGAAACGCTTCGACACCTTGCTGACTCACCGAAACGCTTTATTAGCAAATGAATGAGGCTATTATCCCAGATTAGGCTTAAACCGGCCCATACTGAGGTACATAAAGTATTGATAAATGAACGTAACGCTACCTTTTATTCTAAGAGCGTATCACCAACTAGCCCAGCAACAAGTTTTAATGAATGTAACATTTACATGCAACCAAGCTGGTTATGAAAGCGTTAAACATCAGCAAATCAAAGCGCCTTATCGCACTTAGTGCATCACGCGGGCGCTGTTGACAGGTGACGCCACGATACTTCCTTTTTTTTTCAGCAAAAGAAAAAAAGACTGAAGTAGCTAAGTCGCTCGTGTGTTGCGCAGTTAGGATGTGATGCGAAAGGTTCTGCGGGTATTTGACGCATTGCTATCAAGTGTGATCCAGCTAACAGGTTCGCATGTCCGGCCCAGCACTCGTTCGAAGCACTCACAAGACCGAGGAATATTTTATTTGCTACGATGCGAGAAATCAAGCGCTAACAACTAGGGTTTAGGACAAGCCGTCATATGACCAGTAAAGCTTGTTGAGATTAATCGAGGTGCTCGTACGCGCCGTTACTTCGAAATTAGGCGCGGCGCTTCTCTTAGAAGCACCGATATGCGTCGTCAACGCCGGAGAGGCGTGGCAGCTCTGAAAGGTTGTGCGGGTTTCGATATGGCAAGCAAACATATAAATAAAGTAAATGTAAACAGTATGTATGACCTATCGGTTACATTTCTAACAAAGCATTATTATATGTGTAAATTTATGCTCTTTCGTCTGCGGCGTGACCTGCCGTAGCTATACTTTGAAGTAGAATTCTCTCTCTCTTGTTGTAAACAACTGCTAATTGTGCGCAACTCCTTTTGCAGGTGTGTCCGTAAAACGCTTGATCGACTCCAGATCAAAGTGCTTGAATGGCCGCCTAAAGGGGCGGACATAAACATTATAAAAAATAGGGGAGGTGTGGCAGCTGTTGACGAAGCGCAACTTGTCAGGACGAGCCGTTCACATTCAGAGCAGAGATGTTATCGTTTGCTCTTAAAGAAGGGTAGGTGTGGCTAAAGTCCGATCCACCTTTTATCTGCAACTTGTATACGCTTCTCTGTCACACCGCATTGAGGCTGCAAGCGACGGGTTCGCTCACCCCTGACCAGACTTTCCATACAGACCGCAGGAGGTCGAGCTGGCCGCTTAAGACATGGGCGTGTCTGACGTGTTTTCTTTTTTTTTTTTTTCGGTGCGGACCGCTGCACTGTTTTTAGTTGTTCATTCCCTGCCTAGGAGGAATTATGAACTGCATGTTATGTTGGTATATGATTAACTTTCTTTATCTCAAATGTATGAAAATAAAAGCTTCAGATTTGGAGTGCTGACAGCGCTCTCCAGGTACCAGATTGTTAACATATATGCGGGATATTCGAGACAGAGGAATTTCGTTCGCATGTTTGTTGTGGTCTGTACATAGAAGTAACTGTGGTAATTTTACGGCATATCTACGTATCTACAAAATTTTCCCCCGAGCTGTCAATTTTTTGCGTGTCAGGTTTGGCGCGTAGTAGTTTTTACGTTGTGGAAGACAATACAGAAATAAAAGTGTCATTAGATTCGGCTACAAGAAATAAATTAGCGCTCTCGATAGGACGCAGGGTGATGACTCTGGATCGAGTAGAGTTACACTAATTTCGTGAGTAAAACTCCCACTCAGCTTTGGATGCAACGCCAAGCTTTATGACAGACCAAGAAAGTAGGAGGTGGAGGAAGATGAGGAGGAAAGGCAGGGAGGTTAACCCGTAAGAGAAACCCGTTTGCTACCCTGCACTGGGAGAAAGGGGTGAGTAGATATAAAAGATTTGAGAGAGGGATGGGTGAAGTTAGTATAGTTACATCACAGACATGTCACATCACATCACGTCACAGTCATATCACGTAACATAACAGCTAAATTATGGTCTTTCGATGAGGCCTGTGCTTTTCATAAAGCGGAGAAGTGCCTGGGAGGCCTTCACCGCAGACGATCGCCGTGGCAAGGGACCTAAAATCTTAATTTCAGTCAATGGGCGTCCATCTAGATGCTCCAGCGCACGGCATATAGACACTGTCTCTCCTCACTTATTATGGGGCACTCACAAAGAATGTGACCTATAGACTCGTCGCACGCACAGTTCATACATGCAGGGCTTTTTGCCACACCTATCACAAAAGAATACGAGTTTGAGAATGCTACACCAACCCACAGGCGGCACAGCAAAGTTCCTTCGCGCCAGGGTAGGCCAGGTGGAAGCCGGAGCTTCAGGTCAGGGTCCAGGGATTTTAAGCGGCAGTTCGCAAACTGACCAGAATTCCACAAGGATAGTGTGTGTTCCCGCGCAAGTGCGCGAAGCCTGCCCGCTGCGTCTGCCCTGGAAAATGGAATCAACACACAATCGCCGTCTTGGTGGCCTATTCGTGCGGTCCGCCCGGAGATTGCCCGCTATGCCACTCTGTCCTGGAAGCCATTGGAAGATGATGTCATGTCCTTCATTAACTGCATATTGATGAATTTGTCATATTTCCGCAACGCGTTGTTCATGGGCTCCACGGAGAAGAGTCGCTTTTAGGGCTTGCAGGGCTACTTTTGAATCTGTGAAAATAGACCACCGCTGAGGGCTCTGCTGACTGATATGACTAATTGCGACACGAAGAGCGATTAGAAAGTAAAATTATATGGAAAGCATAGAGGTTAATTTTAAGGGTGGTACCGTTGATTACCCCGCAGTGGGAAAGGGGGTTAAGGTTATAAATGTTGAAGAGAAAAGGGGTGAGATGTGGCTGTATATCACAAAAGTGAGTCCCTCACGAATGCAAACAGAGTACTTTAGGCCTTCTGCGTCATCGAATGCTGTGGTGGCGGTTCCATTAGCGGAATATGGTCGCGGCGACCGAGGGCAGAGAACAGCGTATGCCTCTAATGTCCAATGCAGGATAGTCACATAGCAGATAGTATAGTATACCTCATTATAGTGTCACATAGCGAGCTATGCCTATGTCGCGCGCCGTTTTTTTTCCCGACCCGTGCACAGCCGGGGAGCGGTCCTTCTTTTTCTTGCCTGCACGGCGTGGCTGTGCTTCCTCCTCCTTCTTGGGGGGTATTCGCTATCTACGCCCTTCGGAAAATGGTTAACGGCTGTGAAGGAGGCGAGCTGTTGAAAGCTCGCGTCCCAGCCGGTTAACGCCTGAGGGCTTGGGGGCGACGGCTGAGAGCACGGAAGGAGCTTTGTGTTTTGTGCCGTCTGCGTCCTTGCTGCCCATGTGTTTTTGGTTTACCTTTTGTGTGTTTGGCTGCCAGGCGGAGATGCGCCGTGTCTTCTAGAAATTCACGCGGTGCTCGCCAGGAAACAATCTCGTGAGCACGGGCGTCCTATTGGTTCCTCAGCTGTCAAGAAAGTCGTCTCATTGGCTCCGATAAGCGCATTTCCGCCTGGTAACAAACACTTCCTGGAGAATCCTGAACAACGTTGGACAGAGGGGTTTTGGCGGCAAGTAAGGGAGGACGGCGACCATCCGAGCGGCTGCTCGGGACCCCTGCTCGGAAGATGTCGCGTATGCCTGACTGATGTGTTAATTTGTTGTTAATTTGAATTTGTTGTTTAATTGGTACTGCTGGATTCGCTTTAATTATTGTTTGTGCTCATCTTTATTAAATTCAGTTAGCTTAAGTCATCAATCGGAATCGCCTGATCCCTTTGTTCAATGCGGCGGAGCCGTCCCACCCAGCACCTCCACCACTTGTAACGAAGTGTTCGCAAGTTGGACTTTCGTGACGGGAGTGGGACACTCTTTTCCATAGGGGGGAGGTGTCGAATAGCGAGCTATGCCTATGTCGCGCGCCGTTTTCCGGACCCGTGCACAGCCGGGGAGCGGTCCTTTTTTTTCTTGCCTGCACGGCGTGGCTGTGCTTCCTCCTTCTTCTAGGGGGGTATTCGCTATCTAGGTGGTGGTAGTGGTTGATTTATTTTTTTTTAATAATCAGAAAGAAGGAAAAGAGTATTGCCGCCCGCGGCAACTGCTATCTAACAAACTGAAGCACTTGAGCTGCGGCCGGCGGGAAGGAAAAGGGGATAGGGAGAGGATAGCAAGGAGAAGTAGAGAGGGGAGCGACAGGAAAAAAGGACAGGGGAGCTTTGTACATTATTTACAAAGTAAAGACGGTCAACGAGTTCGCATAGCTCGCGCGCAAGTGTCCGAGCACTGTCCACAAATGCCTGCGCGCGAGCGGCCCCTGCAATTGTTTATAAAATATATACACATATATATGTAATATCATTGATGTATACACATAGTCGCGCGCACGTAGCGTCCTGTCGCAGACAGACAGATCGCGCGTGCGACACAATGCACCAGCTGCCGGGGTGGGGCGCCCGGCAGCATACGTCCAAGGTAGCACACACGGAGCGTTCAGGTCACGCACGCACTACCTGGCGAAGAGCAAGCGAGGCTTCAAGCCCGCCCGCTCGATGAACGCACAGAGGCTCACCATTGCCCTGTCACGGGTGCGCGCACTGCCTCGCGGCCACAGGAGCGTCTCGATGCTGTTCAGGATGATTCCGAGCGCCCTATAAGCCGCGAGCATCTCGCGACGTGGCTCTGCGGATGCGGTACAGAGAAGCAGCATGTGCTCCAATGTCTCCACTGCACCGCAATCACCACACACGCCGCTCGACGATAGTCCGTGGCGCACCCGTCTTACCCCGGGCCACACGCAGCCGACGCGCACTCGGATGAGCATTGCACGCTGTAGGCGCGACAATGAGCGCGCGCCGACAGTAGGGATGCGCTCTCCTCGCGCGATGCGTGGGTCCGGGTGTTGCTGACGGAGGTGGTCATAGATTACCGCGCGCACGTCCTAAAAAGCAAGAAGTTCGTCGCTGGGAGGGAGTTGATGTGCGGCGGTGGCGAGTTCATCGGCTTGCTTTGCCGTGTATGCCGCAGTGGCCGGGCACCCACTGCGCGCGAATGCTGCACTTTCGTTCTGCGAGGTGCTCGAGGCGCTCGCGTATCGCGCACAGCAGCGGTGTGCCACGGCCGGGAGTCTGCAGGCGGCTAAGGGCGGCGTGGGAGTCACACAGCAGTGCGCACCTGGGAGGTGGCGGAGCCATGGTGAGCAATAGGTCAAGGCCCAGGCGAAGGCCCAGTAGTTCCGCTGTGGTCGAAGAGCCCAGGTGTGTCACTCTTTGCTGGCGGTGCAACTGCAGGGCAGGGATGGTGGCCGCTGCGGCGAGCGAGCAGCTTTCTCTCGCCACGGAGCCGTCAGTGAAAACAAGCAGGTGGTCGCTTAGTTGCTCGTGTATGACGGCTCTGGCTAGCTGTTGCACCGCACAGAGTGGTGTGCTGCGTTTTCCCGCGATGCCGATGATCTCGCGCTGTACCTCCGTGGTGAGGGGCCAGGGGGAGCAGAGGCCGTAGGGGGCGTGGCACGCGTCAGCTGGTCATACTCCTGCAGCGCCGCGCCCATTCTAGAGCGCGGGAAATTCCGAAGGCGCTGCAGGAGTTCGCCGCCGTCTGGTGCGCGGTGAAGGCGGTCGATGTGGTGCAGCGCTCGCTGTGTGGCCTGTAGCTGCAGTGGCCACGCGCCTGCCTCGGCAAGTGTCGCTTCGCATTGAGAGTTACTCGGCAGGCCAAGGCAGGTTCGCAGCGCTTTGCGATGCTGCACCTCCAGTGCTCTCCACGATGGTTTGCGCACCGTCACGAGTGGCAGTGCGTAGAGAATCGCCCCCACGGCTGCTGCGTTGTAGAGGCGCAGCGCAGCCTTCTGGGAAATCCCCTGGCCCCGGGCGGTGAGCTTGTGCACGGCGGCGGTGGTCCTCTTCATCTGCTGGCATGCCCTGGTCGCCGCGGGACGGAAGGAAAGGCGCTGGTCGATATCTAGGCCCAAGTAACGCACGGAGCTTTTACACAGCAGCGGCATCCCAGCCAACGTTAGCGGTGAAAGGCGGGCGCCCCTGCGAGCGCCGCAGGCCATGGCCGCGGACTTGTCCGGGCAGAGCGCCAGACCGAGATCCCGCAACCGGGCGTCTATCGCACACAGGGCCCCCTGAAGGCACTCTCTGACGCGGGGAGCCTCGCCCGGCGGCCCCAGGCACCACAGTGCGATGTCGTCCGCGTACATGGAGATGTACACACGGTGCCGGTTGACTGCTGGCAGACAGCCCGGCACCGCCGACATCGCCACATTGAATAGAAACGGCGACAACACCGATCCTTGCGGAACGCCTAGATCCACCGGGCGGGGTCGCGAGAGAGTCCCTCCTACACGCACGCAAATAGTGCGCGTGTTGAGGAAGCCCTGCAAATAGCGCAACAAGCGCCCGTTCACGCCTGCCTCTTCCAGCCTCGCGAGGATCACCGCGCGGCGGGCGTTGTCAAACGCACTCGACACGTCGAGCAGCAACAGCAGTGCCACCTGCCGCGCCGCTACAGCGTGCTCGAGCGCAGAAACCACGTCTGCGATTGAGTCCTCCGTGCAGCGCATCCCTCGAAAGCCTGTCTGACACTCATCGAACAAGTCCGCCTCCGCGGCCCGCGTGTGTAACCGCTGAAGCGCCATATGCTCCATCACCTTACAGGCCGCCGACGTCAGCGCCACAGGGCGATATCCGCTGAGCTCCGTGGGTGAACGACCTGGCTTCGGTAGCGGGCAGACGACCGCTGTGCGCCACTCCTCCGGTAGCTCCCCGCGTTCCCACACCAGGTTCAGTTGCCGCAGAAGGACTTGACGTTGCTCCGCGTCCAGGTTGCGCAGCATCTGGTAGGTCACCCCGTCGGGCCCGGGCGCTGAGCGGCGGGTGCAGCGGCGCAGGGCGTCATTCAGTTCCATCGCTGTGAAGAGCGCGTTGCACGGGCCGTCGTCCGGGGCGGAGGAAAGGACATTGGCATCGGGGCTCGGGCTCGGTGTAGTCGCTGCGATGGCAGCGGTGCTCGCGGAGCGTTGCGGCGCAAACTGGTCAGCGAACCGCTCAGCTAGTTGTTGGGTTGTTTGGCCGCTTGAGATGGCGAGAGCGGCGAGGGGCTGAGGGTTCGCCTGAGGTGTAGTGATGCGCCGCAGGGTGGTGAAGAGCCGCCGGGAGCTGCGATCCTTCTCCATCGTATTGCACAGAGAAGCCCACTGCCGGCGGTAGAGCTTGTTAGCGTGCCGCCTTGCTGCCGCGTCCAGCCGATTGTAAACCGTCCAGTCTTCCGGTCTGTCCGTCCGTAGCGCCCTGCGTTCTGCGATGTCACGCAGATCGAGCAGCTTCTTGTCGGGTGTTGGCTGACCAGCTCGCACTTCTGCGTGACGCGTGGCTGCGAGAGCGCTCTGGACGATACTGGTGAAGAAATCGGCACCGGATGCAGCGGCGGCGTCTACCTCGCGGCGAAAGTGGCCCCAATCTACTATTGAGTAGGTACGCATGGGGCGCGCTTCTTTAGCAGTGGGCTCTATGATGATGGAGAAGTGGTCCGAGCCCCAGAGAGATGGTGCACGATGCCAGGTCGCCTCGATGCCGCTGGACGCGAACGCTATGTCGATGCAGGAGCCGGGCGAACCGCGTCGTCGGAAGGTGGGCTGGGCAGTGTTGAGGGCGGCGAGTCCCAGCTGTGTTGCCATGTTGTGCAAGTCGTCACCGCGCCGATCATTGCACGCACTTCCCCACGCACAATGATGAGCATTGAAGTCCCCAACGGTTAGTTGGCGTGGGGCACAACACGTTGACACTGCACGGAAACACAACACGCTCCAGGCTACAGCTGGGCGCACATAAACACTTGCCACTGATGTGTCAACACCTCCGACGCGCACTGTCACTGCCACGGACTCCAGGGCGTTGCTCGTCGCCGCCGTCGTGTCGACGAGAGCGTGCTGAACGTCGCGCCGCACATACATAGAGGCCCGAGATTTCCCAGGTCGGTGGTTCGGGTCGCCACAGGGGATTGCCGTACATGACACCTCCTCACAATTTGTTGGTGAATGGTAGCCAACGTATCCGGGCAGCCGCATTTGGGGCTCCCCTTCCCAGAGGCGGACGTACGTCTCCTGTAGCGCGATTACCTCTGGTTGCTCTGATGTTATGCGCGAGCGGAGCTCGGGATATCGCGCCGCGAGGGAACGCACGTTCCACTGCAGGACTGAGGGAATGCGAGGGGCTGCCCGGCGACTAGCCATGGTGTTGGCTGTTTAGTGTAGGAGGGCCTGTCGCTTCCTCGCAGATGCGGCGACCCTCAGAGCCCTCCGATAGCAATACGCTGAGTGCGCGCAGCGCGGCCTGTAGGTATGCAATTAGGGCATCACGCGCATCCGGAGGGCCGCCAACGGAGGTGGTGGAAACGGGCCTTGCGTGGGTAAGGGGCTGCTGCTGTTGCTGCTGCTGCGGCTGCTGCTGCGGCTGCCGGGACTGTCGCCTCTGGGACTGCTGCTGCTGGGACTGCTGCTGGGGCCGCCGTCGCTGCTGCTGCTGCTGCTGGAGCGGCCGCGGTTGCGGCTGTTTGCTGAGGCTCGCAACATGCGCGTAGCTGCGCTTGCTTCCTTGTTGTTGCAGGGCTGGCGAGACCGTTTCTTCCAGAACAACAGCGCGCACGGCCCGCCGCGAGAGAGGCACTTCTGACGTAGCCAATATAGTAACGACATGCCTCTCTCGCTGCCAGTGAGGACATGCCGGGCCTGTGGCCGCATGCCGGCCGCCGCAGTTTGTGCAGCGTGGTTTCCTACTAGTGCACGCGTCGATGTTGTGTGGTCCACCGCAGCGGGTAGAGCGCGCGGCAGCTCTGCAGGCCTCGGTGGCATGTCCCAGGCTGGAGCAGCGGCAACACTGCAGTGGCCGCGGGCGACAGGGCCGGACGGGGAGACGCCGCCTGTATATCGATACATGTGCCGTTCGGAAAATGGTTAACGGCTGTGAAGGAGGCGAGCTGTTGAAAGCTCGCGTCCCAGCCGGTTAACGCCTGAGGGCTTGGGGGCGACGGCTGAGAGCACGGAAAGAGCTTTGTGTTTCGTGCCGTCTGCGTCCTTGCTGCCCATCTGTTTTTGGTTTACCTTTTGTGTGTTTGGGTGCCAGGCGGAGATGCGCCGCGTCTTCTAGAAATTCACGCGGTGCTCGCAAGGAAACAATCTCGTGAGCACGGGCGTCCTATTGGTTCCTCAGCTGTCAAGAAAGTTGTCTCATTGGCTCCGATAAGCGCATTTCCGCCTGGTAACAAACACTTCCTGGAGAATCCTGAACAACGTTGGACAGAGGGGTTTTGGCGGCAAGTAAGGGAGGACGGCGACCATCCGAGCGGCTGCTCGGGACCCCTGCTCGGAAGATGTCGCGTATGCCTGACTGATGTGTTAATTTGTTGTTAATTTGAATTTGTTGTTTATTTGTACTGCTGGATTCGCTTTAATTATTGTTTGTGCTCATCTTTATTAAATTCAGTTAGCTTAAGTCATCAATCGGAATCGCCTGATCCCTTTGTTCAATGCGGCGGAGCCGTCGTGCCGTCACGAAAGTCCAACTTGCGAACACTTCGTTACAATAGGATCATCTTTTGCAAACAGGGCTGACAGACATGCCGAATCACAATGCGTATTTTACAGTAAAAACTAAACCGAGCCAGATACCGCATCGCATTGTTTCTTCGTAGTGAAGGCTAACTGAAAATTTACCCACGTATGCCTTAAAAATGAAACGCTGAAGAGTCATAGCATGCAAATGGAGAGCAAACACAGTAATAAACATATTCTCCCATTTTGAGCTACAACTTCGGTCATCAGATGTATTTGCTCATCAGCACAAAAGTAACGGGGCAGAAGTGAAACAAGCTCTCTGACAGGGCTGCCATGCGTGTATATAGTAGAGATACGTATTGCTGTCCAAGTGCGATATGAGTCGCTCCCATTGCTGAGCTGAATGAAACAAGCTTGAACGCCAGAATGGGGCAGCCCTGAGGCCACGCCAACCTAAAACACATCCCGGCAGAAGCAGGAAATCCCAAATTCTACATGTATGCCTCCCCTGAGTTGGCGATGTATATCAGTGGTTCGAGTAGTGTGGCACCTAATTTCGAAGGAACGGCGTACGAGCATCTCCGTTCATCTCAACAAATTTTACTGGTCATTTGACGGCTTGGTCTAAAATCCAGATGTTAGCGCTTGTTTTCTGGCATCATAGCAAAATACTCTTCGGTCTCATCAGTTCTTGCCGACGAGTGGTAGAGCCGGGCATGTAAACCTGACATCTGGAGCATATGCTTTATAGCAATGCGCGAAATATCCGCAGAACCTTGCGCAACACGTCCTAACTGCGCTAAACACCAACGACTTCGTTTGCTTTATCTGCGCGGAAGCACGCACTCAGTTATTAATAAAAGACTCGCGACAGCAACTTCGCAGTAACAAAGCATTAAAACCGGCTGGACATGCAAGCTAGCTATGCGTCCTCTGGCACGTTTTGAATGTGTAGCGGGCCATCGTGGCCCGGCCGCAGAAAACGACACAAATGTAATAAATTTCGAGAAAATAAGAAAATTAAGCAACAATACCACTAATATAGGCTATGAAAAGTCAAAGCACGGGCTGAGAGAGCCACAAGCGCGTTTATGTGAAAGTAAACGCAAGATATGGTCCGCCAAGAAGTCGAGAAGTATGGAGAAGCAGACGCTAACTTATTATGACCGCTAGCATCGCGCGTTTATCTGTGCAAACTGTCGTCAGCTCCGCGAAGCGCTGCATCACAGCCATACACGAAGAGAGAATAGCGAAAAGTGAAGGCTCACGCCGCACTATCTCTTCACCGTCTTTGTTATCGAGTAGAGCGAGAAAGAGGGAGGCCTCGCCCTCTCTCAACGATTACCCTGGCAACCCTGAGCGCGGCGAGGCACGCGTGCGATAACACTGCCGTGGTAGCGGGGAGTAGCTGCTCCGCAGCTTTTCGAAGCGGTCTGGGAGTTTTTGACCCCCCTGTACCTACTCCGAAGCACGCAGTGACTAAAAAGGCATCTCCCACCTACGATATTTCGACTGCCTCCACCCACACAGAAGCTTGCCGCTCACCAACCTTCATCATCGCCTGTTTATAAAAACCATGCGTGCGTAACACGCACAGAAATTTCTTATTGCTTAAAGTTCCCACATCAGTTCCCACATGATATAATTTTCCCCTTCGCCAGATGGGCAAGGCGCGCTAAATGGTTTATACGGTGAGAAATATTTCATACCTTCAGCCTCATCACAGCCTACCAACGCACATGGGCTTGTCATTAAAGCTATTGAGCAAGGAAGCGTTACATTCTGGCACTCCCTGAGTACACATTGAGCGTTTTGCTAGTTTCGTGCCCGCCACGAGTAAAGTACACGGCACTCAGGCGGAGACGATTGGGGCAGAATGTATAATGCTGCCGTCTTTTATTTACTCCGGCGACAAATTGTGCGTGCGGGGTCGGATGAGCGAACAGGTACTCAGGCGTACCAAGCGGCGCGCACTCCTTGTCGTTTCAGTTGACATTTATAGTCCTTGAAGGCGAAGCACGGTTCGAGGTTCTTGCCCCGCGCAAAAGGAGTTGCTAAACGTGTCTTCGTTTTTCTTTTTTTCCCCCTTTTCTGCCATTTGCGCATGCGGCCGAACGGTACAGGCGGTCCGCGAGGTTAGCTGCTGCTGTCTCATTCGAGCTGGACAAATGTTCCGCCGGATGTCTTTTTCGTGCCGCAGTCAGCGGAATGATGCGGGTCAGGGTTAAACATTTCCAGTCCAGTCTGTTTTACTGCACTGCGATGATCTCTTCTTTGTCAAGGCATGGCAGCATGGGAAGCAACACGTGCGAACCATTGTCTGTGGTTGATATAAAACAGCGCCATACGAGCGAGGAAAAACAAACAAGACTAAAAATATTGATCCAAACGTAAATAGTATGGCTATGATTGCACATAGCGCGCGTTGTGCCCTCGTGCAATAATAGAGGAAATGATGATACTTTGCCGAGCAGGGCCGGGGTTTGCCGTAAACATTACATATCATATTTATTTATTCGCTGCAGTGAAGATCGTGCAAATAAGTCGACATCCAACTTTTAATCCAGTTAAGACGTTTTCAGTGCTTAGTACTACATCTCTCGTTTATGGATACCACCAACGTTTACTACGCTGTCTTTCTGGAGCCGCTGCTTGGAGCTGCCAACTCCTAGGAAGCACTTCTGAGATGGGTATATGGAACCATCAGAACCTTTCAGTCCCGAGTTAGTCGCACTACTCTCAGGGGTAGGCTTCTAATATCGTGACCTAAAGTCGTCTTCCTCACCGCCACTGCCACTACTACCACCACTGGAAGGTGGTAGGTGCCAAGTGCGATGGCACGACACTTACTGGCCGGTGGACTTTGTGTCGCCACCTGACCACATGTCTCGGCGGAACTGGCTGGAGCTGCCACCATGGCCAGGTCGTCTCAGTTAAGAATAGAGACCGTCGGAATTAACCCATCGATCTCGAATCAGGCTCGTTATTTCTAGGCATGCAAGCCCATTCACACAGCTTAGTTAAAGTAGGGCTTTATATCTGTGTAAGGAGACATTTCATATAATGTGGCACGTAACGACTGTATGCTAATGAGTATATACGGCACAAAACGAAAGTGCTGCGGCACTCATTCGCGTTTGGCCCGACGATGCTAAACCGGCAGTAATTTTTTTTCTTCGATAATTACTAAATTTAACTTATGCTAATCTCGAAGCGAGACAATGTTTTGCACTTCGTTTAGAAAAAAAAAATGTTTTCAAAACGTTTTAAGAAATACTGGCCAGAGGCTCAAAATTTGACTTTTGTTGTGGCGCCTGTTCCGTCTGCTGTACTCTACGGCAGTGGTTGCAGAGGTTGTTTTTTTTGTGTGTGTGCAACTTAGGCAGTGGCCTCGTTTCTTAGCGAGCATGTTTACAGTCCCCGCGACCATGAAAAGGCTGAATTTACGAATGATTATGACGGCGGACAGTAGTAAATGGCAGGTCACAGCAGCACCTCCTTTATTTTTTGCAATGCATGCCGAATTCGGCGAATCCGACATTCACGGCTCTCCCCTGTCCTCCTTCCTTACTCTCCCCTATTGGTTACCTTACGCACCTGCTTTACTTTTGTGGGGGAGAGATTCCAGTTGAGCTGCCCCACATGCCGGAAAGCGGGAAAGGAAATTTTTCGTAACGTTCTTTCTTCATGCGGCGGCACTCTACTTCCCTCATGGTTAGGAAGCCTGCGTATTGTGCCGCCAGGGCGCCATGTATAGGCTCTCTACTCATGGTGATCAGGCTGCTTCTCAGGTATTGCCGCGTCATAGAGCGCACCGTTCGGGATGCTAGTTATTGTTGAG
This sequence comes from Amblyomma maculatum, assembly GCF_055883805.1. Taxonomy (NCBI): domain Eukaryota; kingdom Metazoa; phylum Arthropoda; class Arachnida; order Ixodida; family Ixodidae; genus Amblyomma; species Amblyomma maculatum. Next base: position 65,015,061 of record NC_139344.1, read on the forward strand.
CAGCTGCAAGCGCTGGCATACCTTGACACTAGTTTTAAAATGAGCACAGATAGTGGGGTGCGCAGCGAAGTTGGCTGTGAAAGCTGTGGTGGCTTGTTTGAATCATGTATACCTTTCAACTACAACCTGAATCATTTCGACAGTGGTACGGAAACTGCTGGGCAGAAATACGAGATGCGACAAAGGTAGTTAGTGTAAAATTAGATATTTTGGTTTTCGATGCAGTAAAGTTTATTACGCAAACTCGATGAATGAAATGAGGCGTGATAAATCTTAGAATGAATTTTTCTAAACTACCAGGTATCAATACCTTTTGTGCCGCAGCTCTACTTTTTCCAGGATAAGCAATGCTCATTGCGGCGACAAAGAATTTCTTCGGTCCGCGACAGCCTACCGCTACAATTGCTTCAAGGAGCGGAAAGTGAATTTCATCCTCGAATGCATGGCGCTGCAGCTCATGCCAAAGCACTTACTGGCTGCCAATTACGTTATCGGCTTTTGTGACTGCTGCGCAGGGAGAATACATTTGTGCTAAGGTCAGGCTAGTTGGTTGAACTGCGCGAGCGAGACGCATTTGTGCGAGAAACGAACGAACGTAAAAACTTACTCTCTATTCGTCTCGCAAGGAACAGCGATCAGCAACGCAATACTTGCAACAATGCCTGAAGTATGCCAGCCGCGATGCTCAAGTGATAAGAAAAGCTATCGACGCAGCCGCTTCTGCAAACGGCGAGCAAAGCTGCCGCTCCACCGATTGGCGTTTGAGAAAGCGCCGTGCCACGAATGAAGCTAGAGCTGCGCCCAAAGGGGTATGAAGCTAGCATCCGGCCGGCGCGTGGTGTATGAGTGGGAGCGAGCAATAACCAGAACGCCAGCCTCGCGCGCCCGGACGCAGGTATGACGCAAGCAGTCCTACATGGTCTTACCCAAATGGTAGCACCACATGTGACAACTCGTTGAAGTGAGGCGTAGCGACGCATTCCCTTGCAATGCGGGCGATTCGGCTGGCATTGTAAAGCTGCTTGTCACAGTAAGCTGGAACTAGTCTTCCGTGTACTGTGCTGATTTGACGCTGTTGAGGGACACAAAACATGACGGACTGCCTGAGAGTGAGAAACAAAATGCCATCTATCTATACGTGTCAGACCGCAATGTATGTGCTGGTTACCGCTTATTGGCTGTTCCTTTGCTGAGAATAACATGAGGCAGTCGCGAATCAAAGGTTGAGACGCGATTACTAACGCAGGTTCTTAGACATTGGTGGGGTGCTTCGTTATATAAGCAATGCGTGGTATGCACCGCAAATGCTCGTCCGGGCACCTGCCAAGTGTGGAACTTCTTCATGATGTAATGACGCCTGATAGTTTGTCGTGCTTCCTTGAAATTACTCCTGCCTCTGTACTTGGCAACTTCCTTCCCCGGAACATGACGCCGGGCAAGGACGACGAGAGGCGCACCGCGCGGGCCAAAGCCATAGCCCGGAAGCTGGAAGAGAACCCCAGGGTCCTCTACGCGGACGCCTCGCTCCGAAAACACAGTGACCGTGCAGCAGTGGTGGTTACGTCAAAAGACAGGCTGATCGTCAGCGCGTCCATAAAGACAACAGACGCCGCAGTTGCAGAAGAAGCGGCCATGGCCCTCGCACTCGCACAGCCGAGCGTGGACACCGTGGTCACTGACTCAAAGACAGCCTACAGAAGCTTCCGCAGAGGGGTAATATCCTCCGCGGCCCGAGCCATTCTATCCAAGTGCAAGCCTCCGGGAAGAGCTATAGAGCTCGTGTGGGTCCCGGCTCACTCGCAGGTAGCAGGCAACATCATCGCAGACTACCATGCCCGAGAAATGTCAATCCGGGGCGAGAACGAGCCGGAAGAGCTACCGCATCCGGTTACCAGCTTTCGGGAAATTACAAGTTTGTACCGAGAGGAAAGATGCAGACTGCCAGAACCGCACCCCAAGCTCACCAGGCAACAACAGACGATCCTGCGCCGAGCGCAGGCGGGATCGCTTGCGCATCCCGTATTGATGAGCCGCATGTACCCTGCGGAACACGACATGCTCTGTCCTTTTTGTAAAAAAGAAAAGGGCACCCTGCCGCACGTTTTGGCAGAATGCAAACAACTCAAAACCCCCCCTCCTCCCCTTCCCGCCAACACCCCCAATCCCCAACCCCTTGAGCGATGGGAGACCTTGTTGTCCAGCCCCGCCCTATCGATCCAGCTCGCACTGACAGATAGGGGCCAGGAGCTGCTGGAAACATATGGGTCCCGCAACTAGGGAACCACCCCGTCTGGTGCAAGCATGCACCACCGAATTATTTCGGGCTTAATAAATGTTGATTCCTCCTCCTCCTCCTCCTTCATAACGCGTTATGATGTGCCTTTTCGTAAGATTTGCTTGTTTGCTCTAGTATTCTGGAACAGACTATATTCTGCAGGTATATCAGTATACCAAGGCAAACCAAGAAAAAACGATAACTGCGCGATTTGATGATATTGTCATGACGCTGGGACTAACTCGACCCGGCCTTCACTTGGTAGAGTGCAGAGACTTCGGGTTGATGAAGGATTGAATCTTCGAAGTTGGTAAAATATATACAAGCAGGTTTAATGGCACTTTGAGAAACCTTATTTAGATGGGAAAAAAAGGGTATATCAGCAAAATGGCAAGCGTTAAGAGTTCATAGCGAGAAGCGTCTGGATGAGCCGTTTACGCAGTGCTCAGAGCGTCATTTCGTGCTCTGCAACGTCCTTAAATCCCCTATGTTCAGCCCCTCTCTGAAGATGCTGACCAATCAGTTCCAGGGCACAACCCTCAGATATCGGCAACCAATGGAACACATCACTGCACTGATGGTCTGATGCACTGACTGGTTCGGTATTGTTTCGTCGGGCGTGGTCACTTGTCGGGTAGAGCTTGGGAACGGCGAGGGGGTAAATTTCGATTCTTCTGCAAAGATCTGCCATGTTGGTTCCGGCAAGTGGATTTCCTTCTCAGAAACCCAAGTGTACGTGCGCGCCACGAATACCGCTCCCCGCTTTGTCCCTTTCCGGCAATTGCAACTCTTTCCTGCCTTCACGGGAAATCCTCTAATGGACGTAATCCTCATGCTCCTTTCTTCTCCTGTACGTCAGCGGACGTGTCACTCCGATCGTCTCCTTTGGACAATAGGCATTCCTCACTTGACAATAGCGCCTCTCGACGGGAAGGGTGAACAGTTGAACAAAAGCACTTCCGGCTATTTCTCACAGGGCGACGTTTCTTTGTATTTTTTTTGACGTTCCCTTGACAGGGCCAACTTGGCAGTTTAGGGTCACGACAAAGCAAAGCATGCTCACACAAAAAGATTCATGTGAAGTTGTGAACACGTTCACTTAGAGCCCTTGCACAAACAGCACATATCAATACCATGCCCACAGGCGCACAGTAGTGCGCGCAAGCGCGGACCATGCACGATCACAACAGCCTCCTCCCCCGCCAGAAGAGTCACGGAGGGCAGCAGTCGCAGCTGCTGCATGAAGAGATGACCTAATGGCCTGCACATGAACGCTTGAAGCTCGCTGTCGCTTGTCGCGTTGTCTTGATTGTCGTAGGCCAAATTGCTTGAGCTGTATCTGAAACTCAACCACATGTCTAAGCAAGCACTCGGCTCCCTGCTGAAGAGAGCAGGTCAAAAGAAAACTCCCATCGTTGTCCGAGAAAAGCCCACACTCAAGACGCTCAGGACCCACGTATGCCTAGAAAACCAAACGTGCTGCTTTACATAGTCACATATATACAAGCGCACGAAAAAAAAAAGTACCTGAGTATCAATTACCTGAGTACCTGAGATACATGGTGAGGAGCTCCTCGGACCGCTTAGAAACAGCGGCTAAGCGCGTCCGCATTCCCATTTAACTTCCCCTTTTTGTATCTTATTTCAAAATTGTACTGCTGTAAAATCAAGCTCCACCTTAAAAGGCGACTGTTCTTTGATGTCGCTGTTTGCAGCCAAGCCAGGGGACAATGGTCCGTCTCTACGGTGAATTTGGCCCCTCCAAGATAGCACTGCAAATTTTGAATGGTCCATACAATGCAAGCGCACTCTTTCACTGACGCGCAATAAGCCCTCTCTCTACAGCTCAGTTTTCTGCTCAGGTAGAGCACGGGGTACTCATTACCGTCGTCATCCCTCTGGCAAAGAACAGCACCTAGCCCTCGATCACTTGCATCACACTGGACCGTGAATTCTCGGTCATAGTCTGGAGCTCGCAATACCGGACGGCTCATCACCACAGCCTTCAGGTTTAAGAACGAGCCTCCCTTTTGTTCGTCCCAGAATACATTTCTCGGTTCTGTCTTGCGGAGAGCGTCGGTCAGGGGGCTAGCCAAAGCTGAATAGTTAGGAATGTAGTGATTGTAGTATCTCGTCAGCCCCAAGAATGCCCGAATTTCCGTCTTCGTGCTCGGCCGCGGTTAGTCTGCCACCGCAGAAATCTTAATCTCGCTGGGTTTCCTGAAACCTTGACCTACATTGTGACCCAAGTAGTCCACGGTCGCCCTTGCCAGGCAACATTCCACGGCCTTTACGGTTAGCGCAACTTGATGCAAAAGGCTCAGTACAGCTCTTAGATGTACCATATGGTCCGCCCATGAGTCGGAAAAAACCGCAATGTCATCTAAACAGGGCACCGCGAATGTTTCACACCCCTTTAAAACCCTATCCATGAGTCGGGAAAAAAAAATGGAGCATTTTTGAGCCCGAAAGTCATCATTGTTGGCTGGTAGCTGCCCGTCGGAGTGACGAAAGCCGCGTATCTGCTGGCGCATTCAGTGAGCGGTACTTGGGGAACGACTAATTGGTCCCGCTCTACTCCGCGCTTATCCTTGAATAAGCGATACAGCACTCCCTTTCACATCTCGAAAGAAATATTCTTTGCTGTCTTAGTGGCACGGTGGCGCTCCCTTATCTCCTGTATCTTGGGATCATTGGCTTGCTCCATAGCTAAGTCCTCTTGGGTTCCACTTAGAAGTCTCGTGAGATTACTAGACACTGGCTGCAAGAGGTTACTCTCAAGAACGTCCTCATTCCGCTTCTCATCAAGCTCACTTTCAAGTTGACTTATCTGAGATGCCTCGCTCTCAAAGTTTTCTGACCCGCTATCTTCCGCATCGACCACTGTTTTAACTGCCGTTTCCTCCGCTGTGGAATTTTCTGGAATGAGCAGTGTAGCTAGTTCTCGCGCCTTTGAATGTGTTAAGCCTTGCACAACTCTGCCTTCGAAAAGGATGCCCCTCTTTCGCAGCAGCATGTCCGATTTGTTGGAAAACAAATACGGATAGCACTTAGGAAGCTTTCCTGAAACGGCATCCTCGGTTGTTAACTCGCCGAAAGGGCCCTCGATGACCACGTTCGCGATTGGCAGGCACACACTCTGTTCCTCCACCACCTGGCGGATCCATGCACACTGTCCTGTATAGTCGGAAGGCGACACATACGCCGGATGGACAACATCCATCGTTCCGGCCGAATCGCGCAGTACCTTGCAAGGCTTCGCGTTGACTACTAGGTCATGCATGTAGGGTTCCAAAAGCTTCATGTTTTCATCGCAGTCACTGACATACGAGAAAGCAATCTTTTCTTTCCGGCAGTTGACGGCAATATGACCCTGCTCATTACACCTAAAGCATGCGAGCGGCTTCCTAGCCTCAAGCTTGTTCTTTGTGTTCTGCGCGTTGCTCACTTCCCCACTTTTCTCATTGCTGTCCTTTCTAGGGAGTTTGCCTGAAGAAGCCTTCCTTTCTTCGTTTGCAACTCTAGCAAAGTGCCTTTCCCGACAGTTATTCACACTCAACTTGGGATTGCGGGTCCTATCCACTGCTGGGTTGCTGAATTGTCGGCGCGAAGCGTACTCCTCAATGATTTCGGCAGCTTCAGTTGCCGACTTAATGTCGCCTCGGTCTTGTAACCAATTTCTTTCTTTTTTTGGGAGGCAGTTATAAAACTGCTGCAAAAAAATTCTCTCGCCTACAGCGTCCCTATCACTGTAAGAATCGGTGCTCTTTAGCAACTCGACCAAATTGATTCCTAAATTGTACAGGAATTCAGGATAACTCTCGTCCCTGGACATAGTAGGGTTCCGAAAACGTTGTCTGAACGCCTCGGCGCTAAGCCTATACTTTCTCAGAAGGCAAGCCTTGACCTTCTCGTAGTTGTCCGCGTCCTCCTTGCTTAACCGCGCGACAACCTCCGCTGCCTCGCAGGGCAGAACCATCAATAATCTCTGAGACCAAGTGTTTCGCTGGAAGGACAGTTTTTCGCAGGTTCGCTCAAAGTTAGCCAGATACAGACCGATATCCTCGGATATCACATATGGCTACATGTACTTTGACATCTTGAAATCTGCCTCCTTGTTGAGAAGAGGTACCGCTAGCTGGGGACAATTGCCCGACCTCTTGCTCTACTCTACTTCTACTTTCCGCAGCTCAACTTCTTGCTCCAGCCTTTTTGCTTCTCTCTCAATTTCACGCTCACGCCTCTTTTCCTCTTTTTCCCGCTCTTTCTGCTGTCTGAGCTGCTCCTCCTTTTTTTGTCCGATGAGGTTGCATGCTTCACTGAGCTCCTCATTATCGGTTCCCAAATCAGTGATTGCCTTTAAAATCAAGGGTTTTCGTGCCAAACCACTTGTATCAATTCCCAATTCCTCACACAATAGCAACAGTTCCGGTTTCTGCAGCTTTTTTAGGTCCATGATCGCTCCGAGTGTCGAATACTTCCAAAACAACTGTGCAAACTACCAAACCTAAAGGCGTTTCAACACTTTTTACCAGTTCTAAAATATAACCGTGTTCTAGAACCTGGTCCACATCAGAAAAAAAGCCAAGCACTCACCCACACATGCAATCGATCTTCCGAGCTGCTCTCTTGTTGGCCGATTGTTGCTCCTGCTTGTTGCTTGAGATGCCACCTCCGTTAAGATGCCACCTCCGATCACCAATGTTGTGGCTTGTAGATTCTGATCCACCTCCAATCACCAGATGTTGTGGCTTGTAGATTCAGATCCCAACGCTGGTCACCAGTTGTCGTGACGCTGGGACTAAGTCGACCGGGCCTTCACTTGGTAGTGTACAGAGACTCCGAGTTGATGAAGGATTGAATCTTCGAAGTTGATAAAATATATACAAGCAGGTTTAATGGCACTTTGAGAAATCTTATTTGCATGAAAAAGGGTATATCAGCAAAATGGCAAGCGTAAGAGTTCATAGCGAGAAGCGTCTGGATGAGCCGTTTACCCAGGGCTCAGAGCGTCATTTCGTGCTCTGCAACGTCCTTAAATCCCCCTATGTCCAGCCCCTCTCTGAAGATGCTGACCAATCAGTTCCAGGGCACACCCCTCAGATATCGGCAACCAATCGATCACATCACTGCACTGATGGTCTGATGCACTGACTGGTCCAGTATTGTTTCGTCGGGCATGGTCACTTGTTGGCGGGTAGAGCTCGGGAACGGCGAGGAGGTAAATTTCGATTCTTCTGCAAAGATCCGCTATGTTGGTTCCGGCAAGTGGATTTCCTTCTCAGAAACCCAACTGTACTTGCGCGCCACGAATACTGCTCCCAACATTGTCCCTTTCCGGCAATTGCAACTCTTTCCTGCAATTACAGGAAATCCTCTAATGGCCGTAATCCTCATGCTCCTTTCTTCTCCTGTACGTCAGCGGACGTGTCACTCCGATCGTCTCCTTTGGACAATAGGCATTCCTCAGTTGACAATAGCGCCTCTTGACGGGAAGGGTTAGCAGTTGAACAAAGCACTTCCGGTTAGTTCTCACAGGGCGACGTTTCTTTGCATTTTTCTTGATGTTCCCTTGACAGGGCCAGCTTGGCAGTTGTAGGGTCACGAAAAAGCAAAGCATGCTCAGACAAAACGATTCATGTGAATACGCTCGCTTAGAGCCCTTGCACAAACAGCACATATCAATACCATGCCCACAGGCGCACAGTAGTGCGCGCAAGCGCGGACCATGCACGGTCACAACAATATACACTTCGAAAAAGAAAAGAAGAGCGAGGCTGAACAAGCGTTTGTCTTGTCCCTTCTAGCTGTTTTTTTTGTCTTTCGCTCTGTATTCTGAAGATGCTGGTACCCTCTATAATATTACAATAGCATGACTGCGTCATAATTCACATAATAGTGCGTGAAGGTGACCTAAGCATGTAAATGCGTACAAATGCGCGTAAAACACCAAAACATAGTTGCGAACTTACAGCCACCAATGTTTATTGCCGGCTGCCTAGACCGGATGTCTGCGTTGTGCAGCGTGAACAAATAAAGAAAGACCGATTTAAGCACGACCGCAGTACTTTCTCAAATGGGCGCACAAGACCATGGTGGAGAATCGGGGTGCCTCATTACCACACCTTACGTAAACGGTATCATCAGTGCTTTCCGTTGAAAGCTCCTTGCGTTTGTAGGTGCTCGTAAAAGTGCACATAACAGAAGCAGCGCTTCATATGCAAATAAGCACGACTGAAAAGTTTTCGCTCGAGCAGTGTTCTTACAGTGATTAAAACTTTAAGCGCTTCGCGCTGAGATCAGCGGCAAGACCATTACGATCACAGCAAAAGATCCCACGATGCGAACGCCATAAGCAGGTGCAAACAAAGTGTGAACTAGAAACAACAATGCCACAAAGAAATGAATATCAAATAGCAGCATCGAAACCACCAGACATGACGGCAACAGATGGTCATTTTCGCATCGTGCGTATTCATTGTATTCATTTTTTAAAGGCAAGAGCGAAAAAAAATGAAGGCTGGACTAAAAGATCTGAATACTTAGAAACTGACCATTTTAGCCTGCTCTCTTTTTTTGCCACCTCAAACAAGAGCAGTATGGCGATGAAAGGCGTTGTTAAGAATTTGGGCTACTTCAAATCGTGACTGGAAACATATCTTAGCGATTTTGGCTTGACTCCTATCGCCAGTGGTTACAGCAGTTAAGGAGCACGAGACTTCGTAGGAGAGACTGGGAAGAACATGTGTGTGAGTGGGGAAAATTTGATAAAAGACGAAGAAGGAAAACCACGTTTGGAGAAAGAAGATGAGGAAAACGTGGAGGTTGGCTCGAGGAGCGCGAGGCACAAGCAAGGGAGAACAGGCGAGCAGCGGAGCCGATCGGTTTTGTACGGAGCTCGGAGCGGTGCGTCTTCTGCCAGGCCTGACCCGGGGATCCAGACCTGGGGCCTACCGGCCGCATCCTGTCCTGTTCCTCCTGCTGTCCCAGGCGATCGGGCCCGGGAGCACCACAGCTTCAGCTCATCGCCGCTGCTTTAAAGGCAGTTCGTCACAGGCACGGGCGTTCGGCGCCGTGCTGGACCCAGGCACGTCGGGGAGACTTGCCTCATCGGCCGTGGAACGGGAACCCGAGGCCTCGTACCTCCACTGGGCCCCGTCCGGTGGCCTAGTCTTTCACTAAGCCTGCCGAGGCCCTACGTCAGCGACCCTACAACGCTTGACCAACCGGAGCGTCTACACCGGCTCTCCTGCCTACTCAACGAACTGGTGACTGTAGACAATTTTGTGTTTAGTCTTCGTCCTACTTGCTCGTTCTACTCTCGTCCCGTCCATGTGTGTACATAAAATTATTCGTCGTTAAATTGGTCGGTCTGGTCGTCTATTTAGATTGCTGTCTCTGAATAAGCCACAGAACAAGATGGCCAGAAGATTTAAAGAAAAAAACCTCACAGAGACAAGGTCATGGAGCGCATTACCTTTTTTCACGTGAAGAACTACGGCGCGTCTAACAAAGAAGCTCGTGCCGTTGGACTTAGTACACCTAGACTTGTTCAAGGGTGTTTAACGTGATAGCTATCGTAAAAAAATTATCTTTATCTTCACTACAGCTTCTAGCGGTGTTTGAGAAACTGGCACAAAGTGATAACGCTGACAGCGACTTTGAGATGCTGCGATTATTTTGTTGCATATTTGGTGAATGCTCATTAACGCAGCTCGCAATATTGACATGCACCTTCACACTTGTTTGCGCAGTCGTTTGGAGTGACAAACAAAAAAATTGAAAACTAATTTTTCAAGATCAGTGTGTTGCGCTACAAACTGTGTGACTTGCAATCAAATCTCGCGAGCCATCATGGCGAAACGCGGCAATATATACATCTCATGGTGATGGCCAATGCAGCTTACCGATGGGAAGCTATCGATAGTTCTATGAATACTATAAATAGTTGAGTCACTTTTGAACTATCAATGGTAAACAAAACTGCCACTATTAACAAGCCCTATCGATAGTTAATTATTTCGATAGGGCTATCGATAGTGCTGTAGATTCTATAAAATAAACCGCGTGTACTCATTGAGTCCACTACGGCGTCTCTCGTAGCCTGAAATAATTTGGGACGTTAAACCCCATAAACGAGGAAACCAAGGAGGTGTCGAACATGTTTGGACAATATCACTGGACAGTGACTGAAAAATTATTGATAGTCTGAACATTTGTCACCGGAAGTCTTATTTTCGATAGTATTCTTATCTATAGTCTTACTATCGAAGGCGATATTATCTATTCTGCTATCGGTCTTTCAGATACACTTGAGCTTGTAGCGCCCTCTTGGGTGGCGCCATGAACCCGGATATCGCGCGCTGCCCGGCGAAGAAAATAAAGACGGCACCTGGTCGTGGCTCGTGCTGCCTCTATAGGCAGTGTTGTTCTGGTGCCAATCAACGGCAGTCTTGTTCTTTCGCTCCTGAGGCGATAGGCCTTCACCTGGTGACCTAGGACGAGCAATGACCGATCCCGCAGCACCCATGAAACAGGACTCACGTCCGCAGGTCGCCTCGTCACTGCAGGTTCGTCTCCACCTTTCTGGCCCCAGAACCTGCAAGTTTGGTTCCACCAGATCGAGGTGCAATTTCGCCTTGCCCGCACCAGTGCTGAGACAAAGCGATACCACTATGTCGCCTCGCGCCGTCCTTCTGACGTTGCCGGCGAGCTGTCCGACGTTCTCTCCGCTCCATGGGTGATACATCATATCAGCAACTGAAAACCAAGTGCTGGAGAGTTTATGCCGTCGGAGCGCACCCGCCTCCAGCCGCGCCTTACCGAGGAAGACCATAGCGATCGCCGCCCTTCCCAGCTTCTGCTCCGGATGTGCCAGCTTCTCGATGAGTGCGATACCTCCAATCACTCTGCGTTGCTTCGGCAGCTTTTCCTCCACCGCCTTCCCCAACCCATCCACCTCGCCCTTTCGGCGGCCGGTGACATCACCCTCGACCGCCTGTCTGATCTCGCCGATAACTTTCATGAGGCGACCTCCCCATCCGTCACTGCTGTTTTACCGCTTACAGACCCGGCGATTTCACGCCTGGAGGGCCGTTTCGATGAGCTTGCGGCCTCAGTTGCCGCACTCCGCAGTCTACGTGAGGAGACCCGGCCGCCTCGTCTCGATCATCGAGCCCTTTCGCCCACACGTCCAGCTCGGAGTCCCAGCCCTCTGGCTCTTTCTGGTACCACCGGCGTTTTCAAAACCGGGCCACAAAGTGTACAGCGCCCTGTTCGGGGTCGGGAAGCGCCCACCGGGATCACTAACGGCAGCGTGTGGTCCCGCCAGTCATCCCAGCCGCCTATTTATGGCAACTAACAAATTCTAGACACGGGCGCGGAAATCAGTGTGGTTCTACTGACTAAAGCAGATCGTTTCAAGTCATAGGGAAGTTGATCCCAGCGGCCATCGCCTCGTCTATAGCCACGTACGGACTAAGATATCTCACCCTCGGCTTCGGCCTTCACCGCATTTTTGATGGGTATTCGTCATCGCAGACGTGGCTCACCCGATCATCGGCTCAGACTTCCTCTCATATTTCGACTTGTATGTCAGCATGGGGCGTCATCTTGCCTGTACTCACCTATGGGGCTGAAACGTTGAGGCTAACCAAGAGAGTTCTACTTAAGTTGAGGACAACCCAGAGGGCTATGGAATGAAAAATGGTAGGGGTAACATTAAGAGATAGAAAGCGTGCAGAGTGGGTCAGAGAAATAACTCGTTACCGACATTCTAGGGGAAATTAAGAAGAAATGGACATGGGCAGGACATGTAGTGCGAAGAGAGGATAACCGATGGTCGCTGAGAGTAACAAACTGGATTCCAAGGGAAGGAAAGCGTAGCAGGGGGAGGCAGAAAGTTAGGTGGGCGGATGAGATTAAGAAGTTCGCAGGGGTCAAGTGGATGCAGCTAGCACAGAACCGGGTTACGTGGAGAAATATGGGAGAGGCCTTCGCCTTGCAGTGGGTATAATCAGGCTGATGATGATGATGATGGGGCGTCATCGCCTTACTGATGGTCTGACTCATCTCTCTATCTCGGGAGTCTTGCGCGACTTTGCTCCCATGGGCATTCACAAGCTGATACCTTCCTCTAAGTTCGAGAAGGTGCTGGCAAAATGCCCGGAGCTGACCAAGCTATGCAACCTCACTCAGTCGCCGAAACATGGTGACACACCACACCGTCACCCGGGGTCCACCCACAGCTGCTTGACCCCATCGTTTGTTTGGAGACCGCCTCGCTATCACCAAAAGTGAGTTTGGCCAGATGCTGGCGCTCGACATTATACGCCCGTCGTCCAGCGCGTGGGCGTCTCCGCTGCATCTAGTGCCCAAGCAGGATCTCGGTGACTGGCGTCCCTGTGGCGACTATCGGGCGTTGAATGCCAAAACTGTCCACGACAGCTATCCGCTGCCCCACATCCAGTACCTTATATGTCGTGCCTCGCCGGCTGCACCATTTTTAGCGAAGTTGACCTGGGGAAGGCGTATCTCCAAATTCCCATCGAACCCGCCGACACACCTACGACCGCCATTACGACGCCCATTGGTTTGTTTGAGTATGTGCGGATGCCTTTTGGACTACGCAATTCGGCTCAAACCTTCCAGCGGCTCATGGCTTAGGTCACGGGGGGCCTGCCGCCTGCCTTCGCATATCTGGATGATGTCCTCATCGCTAGCCCTATGCCTGAGGACCTTGAGCAACCCCTACGTGCTGTGTTCAGCATCTACAGCAGTACGGCCTGGATGTGAACGCCTCCAAGTGTGTTTCTGGTGCATCTGAGCTCGAGTTCTTGAGTCATCATATGTCTTTGGAGGGTATCCGCCCTCTCGCGTCCACCGTCCAGACCATCATGAATTATCCCCACCTTACAACACTGAGCCACTCACGGAAATTCCCGGGGCTGCTAAATTTTTCCAGGCTGTTCAGCACCCACTGTGCAGAGCTGCTTCGCCCGCTCACTGACCTCCTCCCGATAACCCCTGGTTATCGGGAGGAGGTCAGGGGTTATCGGGAGGCCCCGTCGTCCGCCATTTCTTGGTCATCAGAAGCCCGGGCCGCCTTTACTGCCTCAAAGCAAGCAGTCGCGAACATCCATCCGCGCAGCAACACCCCTACGAGATTAATGGTGGATGCCTCCAGCGTGGTAGTCGGAGCAGTCTTACAGCAGTACATTAGCTCTGAGTAGAGATCATTGTCTTTTTACTCTCGGAAGCTACTTCCCGCTGAGACCCGCTACAGCGTCTTTGGCCGAAAGCTCCTGGCCATCTACTTCGCGATACAGCACTTTCGACATTTTGTAGAAGGATGCCAGTTTCACGTGCTAAGCGTATATTCCGCTTAGCACGTGAAATCGTAGTATTCCGCACCAACTCCACCAAGTACTTCTCACGCAAACCCCGCCAGCTCGCTTATATCTCGGAGTTTGCTACCGACATTCACAATGTGCAAGGTGCCACTAACACTGCCGCTGATGCCTCCTCTTAAATTTCCGCGGTAGACGCTCCGTCTCCAACCGCCTACTGGGCCGCATTCGCTTCCGCCTAGCAACATGACCGTGAGCTCGCCACTTTTCGGGAGAACCCCATTCCCTCCGACTACGGCTTGTACACCATCCCGCTCACCTGAGCCCTTGTGGTGCGATGTGTCAAAAGACCTTACCCGCTCTTTTGTTCCGGCTTCGCTACGCCTCCACATCTTCCATTCTTGACATGACATATGTCACCAAGGCATTCGGGCTACTCAGCGACGTCTCTCCAGCGTTATGTTTGGCCCGAAATCAACGCTTATGTGCGCATTTGGGCGCTCCTGTGTCTTCCCTACCAGGCGACCAAGGTCTACCACCACATCAAGATGCCTTCCCAGGCCTTTCTACCACCTGGCCGTCGTTTCGGCCATGTACAGGCTGTTTCACACTTAGGGGAAAACTCGGAGCGAGTGGCATCGCGATGCGGCGAGCGCTGCAATCGGGAGCCGCCAGCAGCTCGAGCATGCGCAGATGCTCGAGGGGCGGAGTCTAAGCCGCGTCGTCTGCTACGACTCTCGGCGCTCGCCGGGAAGGGCACCACTCTGGCAGTGCGCGGTTTTCGTTGTTTTGCGGCAACTAAGCCGATATGCTGCACTAAAATTTTGCGACGCCAGCCTCTTGGCCTTCATTTGCGAAACTGAGGTTGTGCACACTTCCCCTGACAGCATGCTTCTTTTTTTTCATCATCGGGATACTGACCGCGAGCAGGTGTATTTGTCCACTGTGTCTGCTGCAGTAATACGCCGCGACTAGAAAGAGACACAGAAACGTGTGCGCAGTGTGCTCAGTCTTTATTTAATCACGAGAGAAAAATTTAATAAATGAAAAACAGTTCCCAAACGGCTGTAGGAGTAAGACACAATGAAACAAACCGATACGAATGAAGGAAATATATGCTGACGGTGCTGCGTCTCGGCAATACTGTCTTACCCTCACACACCGGTGCCCGCCGGCGGGAAAAGGCGCACGTCAAGCTCCGAACTTAACTTAGTATCTCGTCATGTCTCCACTAGCAGCAATGACAGCGCTCATTCTGGATGGCAGTGAGGCGTAAAGTGACTCGGTAAGGGACTGGTTCATGCGCAGCGCTTCCCATTCGGCGATAATTGTGGCCCAGAGCCTATCCTCGGACAGCCCATGCAGAGCGTGGCGCGCCAAAGATGCTTTTAACGATCCCCAAACATTTTCTATAATGTTGAGGTCCGGTGACTGGGGCGGCCACTCGAGCACAGTAACACCGCGCTCTTCGAGCAGCTCGTTCACAACGCGAGCGGTGTGGATGGGCGACCTGTCTTGCTGAAATATGTAGTCGCCTTCTGGGAATGGGCCGTCAAGAATGTAAGGAATCAAAACGTCGCCTATAATTCCCGCGTACTTTTCGGCGGTGAACTTTCCTTCGAGACGTATTAGCGGTCCAAGTCCATCTTTACTGATGCATGCCCAAACGCTGACACTTGTACGCCCGCTCGCCGCGACCCGTTGCAGATACTGAGACATGTAGCTGAAAAAAAAAAGCGAAAAAGCGTCCATTGAGTTCCGATATTTTAAACCACATGCCTCAACCTTTCTTCGAATCTGGGCTAGCTTCACTTTACTGGTTCATGTTCACAGAACCGTTGCGAGTGCTGGTTCAAATCACAAGCTCATGCACCCTCCGTAGACTCGGTGATTAAATTGCAATACAGACTGAAATAAGTGATGCATTGCGGCGCTTTAGGTCAATTTAATAAGCAGTTCCAGTAACCAAATATATTTAAATATTTGTTAGACCAAGGACTATTTTCTGACGTTTTATGATTCATCTGCCGGATGCTGAAAAAATAAGGCTAGAGCCGTACCTCTTTAGAAAAACGTAAATATTATATGTTAATCTCCAGATTTAGCAAATGAATAATTAGTGGGTATACAGTAAAGACTATACTGTGTCTTGACAGGGCGCCACACTCGTGCTCTTTCGTCACCAGTGGTCGTAAAAGTGGATTCGTCACTGAAGACAACATTTTTCCACTCTTCAATGGACCACCTCTCATGTTCTCTTGCAAAACCTAGCCGCTTTGCCTTATTCTCATTCCGAAGCAGAGGTTTTTGAGCTGCCGCTCTACTCTTCAGGCCTGCTTCATTCAGTCTCCGCCTGACGGTAGCCTTCGATGCCTTCAGCTTCAAGCTTTGCTTTATTTCTTGAAGTGATGCGCGGGGGGCGTCTGCAGCAGCCGCAACTATCCACAAATCCTCATCTTCTGTTGTGGCCCTTGGCGGACGTCCACGGGGAGCATCCTTGATGCGTCCTTCTTTCTTGTATGCTTGTAAAATCCTGTTCACAGCTTTTAGAGATCTTCCCATAATATCAACTATCTTTTTTTGAGTATAGTCCCTGCAATATAGTTCTACAATTTTGAATCGCTCTTTCTCCGGAATACGGGCCATGTGCACAAGACAAAATCTGATCACCGACGGTATAGTACCGCTCTTGTCAAATAAAAAAGCTGGAATGAGGCAGGGAAGATGAGCGCCGAGAGCAGTCTTCAATCTTTTAAAGCTACCGGTATCTTTATCGAGTCACGCCAGTATTTTCGCAGCAGTGACTGAAGGAAGATGACGAGGCTTGTTGGCTTTTCAGCACTATTTCTTTTGACCTTAAGCAGTTTAAAAAACGAAAATCACCAGTAGGTCCACCACTAATACCTCATGGCGCGTACTTTGATTTGAGGTCCCTGACGGAGACAATTTACACACTGCTGCCTTCTAGAATGAGCACTGTTATCGCTGTGGCTGGGGACATGAAGATATACTAAGTGAAGTTCCAAGCGTGATGTGTGCGTTTTCCGGCCGGCGGGCACGGCTGTCTGGGGGTAATAAAGTGTTGTCGAGATGCAGCACCGTCAGCATCCATATCTTCCTCTAGACATTTCTTTCAATCGTATCAGATCGTTTCATTGTATTAGACTCGTACAGCCGCATGGGCTATTTTGCGTTTAGTAATTTTTCATTTCGTGGTCCAATAAAGGCTGAACGCACTGCGCGCAGTTTAGTGTCAGTTCTTGGATTATTACAGGAACGCACACTGGGGATAGGGCTGCTCGCATTTAGTACCCTTGCCCTCCTAATAAAGAGAAAGTGACACATGCTCTGAAGGGAAGTCTTTACAGGCCCATTATTGGCAATGAAGGCCTACATGCTGGCGTCGCAAAATTTTAGTCCAGCATATCGGCTTAGTTGCCGCAAAACAACGAAAACCGCGCACTGCCCAGAGTGGTGCCCTTCCCGGCGAGCGCCGAGCGTCGTAGCAGACGACGCGGCTTAGACTCCGCCCCTCGAGCGTCTGCGCATGCTCGAGCTGCTGGCGGCTCCCGATTGCAGCGCTCGCCGTTTCGCGATGCCACTCGCTCCGAGTTTTCCCCTAAGTGTGAAACAGCCTGTACAGTCGTGAGCAAAAGTCGTATACAACACTCAGGCAGTGACAGAGCTCGGGAAAACTGCATAGAAATGCCATCTAGTGACAGCGTAAGGGACTGCTACATAGACACATGCATATAGATAAAATGAGGTAGCGTCACTATTATCTCAATCTTAGATAGGTGTTGCTAGAGAAAATTGGGATGCAGTTTTGTCGACCTCTGCATCGGCTCAGTGTCGTATACCACTTTTGCTCACGACTGTACATCTCGACATCATGGGCCCTCTACCCGTGTCTCGAGGTTACCGCTATATCCTGACCATAGTCGGCCGCTTGACTTGCTAGGCAGAAGCAGTCCCCATTCCTGACATCACCGCGGAGACTGTTTCCTGCGCCTTCATCTCTGCGTGGGTGTCTCGATTTGGTTGTTCTGGCACCGTGACAACCGAACGTGCCGCCAGTTCGAGTCCTGCCTGTTTGCTTCCCTTAATCATATTCTCGGCGCCACGCATTGCCGTACCACTGCATATCACCCGTGTGCCACAGGCATGGTGGAACGCCTTCACCGCCAATAGAAGCCCGCCCTAGCTGCTCGCCTCAATTGCGCCACCTGGGTCGACTCCTTATCTCTTGTGCTCCTTGGTCTACGGGCCGTCATCCGGGAAGGCTTGGTGTTCAGCTGCAGAGCGGGTGTATGGTAGTGCTTTGCGTCTTCCAGGAGACTTCTTTACATCACAGCAGCTTCCAGCCCAGCCCCAAGAATTCCTCCAACGCCTGGTGAACTGCGTTAAAGAACTCCGGCCTACTATACGTCCGTCCCGCCACCATACCATTTTTGTGCAACCTGAACTGGCCATTTCGACCCACGTTTTTGTGCGCCACAATGCTGTCTGAGTTCCGCTAACACCGGCCTACAACGGACCTTTCCGCGTTCTCCACCGCACTCCGAAAACCGCTACCCTCCTACAGAACGGCTGGGTAGAGGCAGGCTTACATGGAGACCGCACTGGACAGCCTCGCATCGCCGCCTGACCGCCTGCTCCAGTGCTATCGCCGGCCCTCCGTCCGTTTCGACTTCCAGTCTAGGCGGAGAGCCCTTTAGTGCCCTCTTGGGTGGCGCCGGGAAACCGTATATGGCGCGTCGCCCGTCGAAGAAAATAAAGACGGCGCCTGATCGTGGCTCGTGCAGCCTCAGTAGGCAGTCTTGTTCTGGTGCCAATCAACAGCACTCTTGTCCCTTCGCTCCTGAGGCGTTAGCCCTTCAAGCTATTCTGCCCGGTCGACACTTTAGAGGTCAAGGTCGACTTCTTTAGAGTAGTACGGTTCGAAAATGCGTTATCGCCGTCAAGCTCATAATTCAGATAGGTGGTTAGACATTCTCACACTGCTTTTTCTGTAATCTGTATAATTACACACGGTATCTGCCTACATGTGCTAAATATTTTAGAGTTTATTTTATCTTATTTTGTGGTCCCTGTCCATTATAGCAGTTTCACGATCAACGTGCCAAAACCAACAAGCACGAACACTGGCTAAACGTTGGAAGAATATGTAAGCGCCTTAATTTTATTTTAAATGTTTGGTGGAATATATGAACGGTGTGCAAAATTCTAGCCAAATAGCCTACTGTAGTCTGATTGCAAAGACGTTATTGCGGTCCCTGGTAAACACCGTTGCCTATCGAAGCATCGTCTCTCACGCTATCTACAAACCCTACAGTGACTCTACATATGCCTTTATAACGTCGATGAATGCGTAATCCTCATTTTACGAGCCGCATAGATTCTGTGCCACACCGTGAAAATATAACGCGAGGAAAGATTAAGCCTTCAATTCACTTCAGGGTAGACGCGAACAATAGAAACCAGCTTTCGTGGACGCAACACAACAAAGCTCGATCGCCGGCGGAGCTATACCGCGACGCTGGACAGACAGCGGAAGAGAAAGCGAAGCGAATGCTGGCGGACAAACAAAAGAGGTCGCTTTCGATGAACGCTGAAGCCCAAACTCTTGTGCCGGAGGCATCCCCTGCACCGAGGAAAAAACATGCAGCGCGATCCATAGACCGATGACGATCGTTGATCGAATTCCAACTCGAGCTCCAGTGCAAAAAGCCGCAAAGTCGTCCCTCTCGTCGAGCAGCGCTGCGGCTGCTGTTCTTTTTGTTCCTTTCTTTTCGGGCCGATAACTCACTTGGCTGCCGTACCAGCTACGGTGCACTCTCCTACCCCCGAGCTATTGGCCGAGTGCACGGTATGCGCGCACCTGCTGGCACCCACGCGCTGTGGACGCCAGTGTGATGCCCAGATGTCACACGACACACTACAATACCTCAGGGTTCTGGTCGGGCACGAGTGAGAAGTTTGCTGTGGATGAATCTATTCTCCGTCACAGGGGATGGAAGAGAACAACATATGTATATTCCCAGTTATGAGCGCATCGAGTCGATGCATGGATAACGATTCAACATAACAGCAGTGCATATCGAACATGTGACGATACTCCCTACGTTTTTTTTTTTTTTCGGCTGTTTTCATCTGCAGTTTGAAAATATTCTCGGAGGTGGATATTCGTAACAGGTACAAACGGCTCTACTTACGTAATAGGTAGTGGCTGACGTGCTGGTTCATGCTGCGGAAGACTACAGCGCCTGTTTAAACAAGCCTGCTTAAACAAGCGAAACGGCTAAATGCAGCTGACTGGCGGTATATAAGGTTATATATAATTATAATTTACGCAGATACTTTAGAGCCCTCTGACATCTCAAACTCTACGCGCATTGGCACGTAATGACCGCCTGTATGTAGAATACGTCAGGCTGGCTCACCAAAAATATGAATCTAGCTATCCAACGCAGCACTTAGGCTTGTAGAATAACACCGGCGGCAGCGATTTTGGATCGTGGCTGGCGTAGCATAATCTGAATTGGGGCCTGCGTCTAGATCTTTAGCGCATACGCAGATTAATTATCCTCAACTTATTCACGTTGGGAGCTTGAAGTGCAAGTTTAGCGAGCGTTAAGCCGCTTCATGAAAACAACAAGGTAAATATCCTTGTCCCTGCTCCCGCGCGACGGCGTAAGGGAATTAGTTTCGCTGAACAGGTAGCTGTAAATTTACATTACTACCGAAGACAGCTTATTTTAAATGCACGTTTTTACTTTGAAAGTTAGGTTCGACGAAAACCTGCTAATTAGAATGCGTTAAGCGGGAGGAAATGTACGCGCGAGTATTTGATCAATCCTGCCACTTAAAAGCCTCTTTGCTGCGTCTCAATATATGGCGTGGGAAATATCGGCCACCATGAACTTATCCCCCCTCCCTCCCCAAACTGTTCATTCTCCGCCTTAGGTAGTAAACTTGGTGATAAATAAAATATATCCAGGGTGAAACACACAGGACCGACACGCTTCTCAGCTAACAGAAAGTTTAGCGTGCGTTAAATTGTTCCACTTTCAGATGCCGAATTCGTAGGTCTTCGGTGCGTAACGAGAGCGTTTAAAAGAATATATGTAAATCTTGTTCTTGTGGCTTTACCGAGCACTCATCCGACGAGTACACAGGGGGGCAGCGTGGAGGTAATCCATCATTTCTGTGTTCAAACTTTTGTTTCTCGCCGTCTGCCTGCCCCCGCTGTTTTGCCCAAGCGCACACAGCGTGTCCTGTCTTTGCTCGCATCAGCGCAGCCAGTGGCGCGCACAATGGCCTTTGTTCAGCCGAGAAAGCGCCCCCCCCCCCCTGCACCTCTGCCGCCTCAGGTGAGGCATGCATCCACTCCAATCGCGCTATGCAAATTTGATGGTAATGAAAAGCCAAGGCGATGGAAGGAACAGCTTTCGCAAACAACGCGTGATAAGCTCTCCGTCACGCTGAATTCTTTATGCACAGAGTGGCAGCAACGAGAAGACCACGTTCCCTGCGACTCAAGATGCTTCGACCGTACGTCAGCGACGTTTCTTGAGAACGATAGATGGGATGATGAGATTAGGTGCCGAAGGCGTCCCAGACTACACAGTATTCCGT
This sequence comes from Amblyomma maculatum, assembly GCF_055883805.1. NCBI lineage: Eukaryota > Metazoa > Arthropoda > Arachnida > Ixodida > Ixodidae > Amblyomma > Amblyomma maculatum. Next base: position 65,036,322 of record NC_139344.1, read on the forward strand.
GGCAGCGTTCTCGATATGCAATGTTCTTTTTTACTGCCGTCGTTAGAGTCTTCATGCCATCCAGTGAACGAATTTGAAGTCTTTGTTGGGAGAGAAGCCGTCATGGGGGGTCTTGAGAGGCAGTGATGTTTCACATGGCGTGTTTCTTCTTCTACCTTGTATCACTATTTGCACCACTACAAAACGTTGGCCCAGGTGACATAGGCGTCTGCACAGAGAGCGGTCACGTAACCAGCTTGGTCGTTAGGTCATGTGACAGATGTGTCACCTGACCCCTGCAGTGGAGGAAGTGCTCCGCCATTTCGCCTCTAATTTGGCGTTTTGCGGAGACAACGATGTTCCTAAAAAATAGCTTAAATGCGGGCTTTTTACCGGGGTAGTTGTTGTATTCCGCTATGCTTCAGTTTCTTGAGCTCATAAACACCTTAAGCTGCTGACCAAACCTACTGGCCGGGAATCGTAGCGAGATTTCAAGAACGTGTCTCTATATTTATCCGGGGCCAACATCTAGAAAAAAAGGGATCTGTATGCGTAAGGTCCAGACAGCCACAGCCCTTTCGTAGAAATGTTGGCACTGGACTGTTGGCGCCGCCTATTCAGTTTTTCAGGTAACTGTGATCAAGATTCGTCTTCTCTTTAGCAAACAACGTCAAGTGACGTTTGTAGCGTCGGTCCTAAGGGCGAACCGTCACGATCTCTGTCGAAGCTGGCAACTAAACAATGCTCACAAAAGCTGCAGTTTGCTTCTTCATACTTGGACTGGAGTGTGCCTTCAGGAACAAATGCGGTTTCAGGCATTGTAGCCTCTTCGCCTTGCAAGTTTCTCAGAGGGCGGAGTATAAGTAAAGAAAAATTATCTCTGCATTTACTTATAATTATCGTGTATGAGAGTGCATGACATATTTATTTCCCCGTGCAGTATAGGCACAGCCGAATGTTCTGAATAAAGCCACGAAAATAATAACTAAAGGCAGAAATGGAAATCCTTTCTATTAGCTGTGAAGATTTCGTCAACCTTCTCCGAAACAAATAAAACACTTCATGCTGGCGTTCCAAAGACGACTCATGGCCAGCCATGAATCTTTTTTGTTTGTTTTTTTTCAGTGAAGAAAAAAATTTTCCTGAACAAACGCATTTTAAGCGTGTAATTTAGTGTTTATTTATATATGTCCCCTGAATCTAACGATGCGAGAGGCTTTCAGGAGTTCTTTGCATTGTAGAGCAAGAAAGTATTTAGTCCTTTCTCCGCTTCCGCCTCCTTTGTTTGTTTTTTTTTTTTGTCTGCAATTGTTCGCATTCTTATTTTCTTATTTTCGAACTCAGTATGCGCCGAATTTCGTTCCAGACAACTCGGTCAATGGTACACGATGCTCACTTAGAGTGCTTATGAGAGGTCCATAAGTTCTTCCTTAGGCTAACATGCTCGATAAATTTAGTGTCTTCACGGCATTTACTTCGGGCCTTAAACGCAAAAGCAAAACATCCGTCAGTATAGGAAACGCGTCAGAAACAAACAAAACAGCGGTATGATGAAAGCCGTCTTGTGGGTCCTGCAGCTCCTGGAGTGATCACCAGTGTTCTAAGGAGGCTTCGGAGTAAAAGTAAAAAAGCGAGCTGACCAAACCCCAACCACGAGTTTTGGCTACACGCGAGTGACGTCATTAGCAATGGCTACGTGACTTGCATTAGAAACATGGACACTGTGCGGGGCTCCTACAAGTAAGACGTTTCCCTGTGAACTTGAGTGCAGGCGGAAGAGGCGCTTATTCAGTCCCTGGGGGCAAACTGCGAGTGCGCGACTAAGAGAACCTCCGAGACTATCTGTACTCATTGTTGTGCACGGGCACGTACCGCTACATGGCGCATTACCAGATTTAATCCAATTATTGTCCGGTCCTTATAATAGCATTGTCTGCGCAAGAAAAGAAATTATGTTTGGCAAAAGTTCTTTGTCCGAGGCGCCGCGGCGTGCCTTGAAAGAAAGAAAAGAGAACAACCACTCTCCAGGGCACCTCGATAGTAAATGCCCAGAAAGCGATACATGCATGTACCCACCGGAAGGGGGGGCTGCGGCAGGGCAGACCCAAGAAAATTGCTTGCGGAGCGTTTTCGCCACAAACTTCGAAACTGCAAAGGCTCCGCAAATCGCGAACTGTACACTTGCAAAAATAACTTCCCATTATATCAAAACGAGCGTGCTTTCAGCTGTCGCTTTTACGTTTTATATTTAATTTCACCATTTATAATCATTTTTTTTTAATATAAAAGAGTGATTTCGAGAAATTTATGTGGATAGCATTTGTGCAATGCATTTGTATTTCCTCTCTAGTGTCTGTCCTGTGATCGAAGTCCACCTTGCTGCCACCGAAAGCTCTATTTCGTTCGCTTTCTACGTTTTTGTACTGGGGTAAAAGAGTGCCTCTCTTTCTGCTCTCAAGCCACCTTGAGCCTTCCTTTTTTTGTTTCCCCTTTGGCCTAGAACCAAAAATAGGCTGACCCACTTTTCTAAAATGCCTAGATTTACTGCAAGCTCTATCGCGATATCTCTGGGGATCTGAGCCTAAAGGCCGTTATTCTTGCGACATTGGTTTTATAATAGGCCACCTAGATTTCAGCCTGGAGCATACTATCTATACAAGGATAAAATACAATGTATTTCCGCTCCATTTTTCTCAACACAACCTGCAAAATGGGGCCTTTAAGAAATAAAAGTGAATAGAACTGAACTACGAGTGGACAATTTTGGTTCAGACCCTTAGATACGGAAATTGCGGGGATTACCACTAAAGTTTACGCAGTCAACCTGATATTTCTTATTTTTTTCTTGGAGCTATAGGCTCAGGTACACTAAAACAAACTTTAATTACAAACCTAAGGCTGACAGTCAGAGAGCGCGCGGACTTCGTCTTATGGATATATGCATTACCGCAACCTTTCATCTGCGTCGTGCTCATTCGGAAAAAAAAAAAGTTAGAGAAGGAGAAAAAGAGAACAAAGTGAAACTGAGGGGCTGCATATGGCGTGCCCAAGGTGCACAATATGAATTCTTATCCAAAGATGGGTCTGGAAAGTTTAACAAGAAGGGTGTGTCCAACTTTGCGCTTGCTTAGCCATGTTGGCAGCGCATTCCCACTCTGCGTATTCTTGTTTTTATTTTTTGTTCTCGTAAATATTTTCTCGGTTTCCTCCTATACGCCAAGTCTCATAGACACGCGCTTTGTTCTCCGTTTTCTTGAGTACTGTGCTGCTTGTGTAGTTCACGCGAAAATATAGCCTAGCTGCACTATAATCATGGGCATATTCATGAACGATGGTCTCAGTAAAAACCCCACGACAGTGTCCCATGCCCGGAAATTTTGGAGTTTCTCTGTAAGGACCTTACGAACGTAGCACTTTTTTTTTTCTTCACATATTGTATAACACCATGATAACAGTCAAGATATGAGAATATTTTCCCTTGGCAGGCTTGGAGATTTTTCCTATTAATTTTCATTAACGGACTCCATTGGCTTTTTTGTCGCAGTCTCACTTATTCTTTGCAGGCGCAAGACAAATTCAGAACAAAATCTTGGTACGGATCAGAAGTTCAGACCATTTCTGTCAATATGCATTTGCAAAGTATCTTACAATTTTCCGCAGTTGCCTCACAAATATTTTCAAAAAGGCACCTCATTGGTTTTAAATGACGGATTTACGTACTCATTACGAGCGGAGGAAAACATTAAAAGCATGTTCTCGCCCCACATTGGAAGCTTGGGCCATTCTCATGAACTTGTGCATAAGAGTATCCCATGTTCCGTAATTTCCTCACAATCAATAAGTGTCACGAAATCGTGGAGCTGTGGGGATTCGTTCTCCCAAAACCTAGTTTGACGGTCGTTTTTAGCAAAACCATGCATTTTGACTGGTCAGCAGAAGCACGTCATTATTGTGCTGCGACATTTGAACAGAGGAGCAGTTACGCATTACATTGCAGTGGCCGTATAACTCTCGAGTCGAAATTCTAGTCATGTGATGTAATGAAGCAGTAGAGTCCCATCAATCGCAGCCATGATAGCAAAGGAATTGCAATTAGAACTAAAAAAACAAGCCAACAAGAGAGCATAGTTCCTAGTTTAAAGTTGGGCGGTTCAATAAAAGTCATTTGACGACAGCAGAGATCCCCATGAGCGGCCATAGCTCAATGCCACCGAAATGCCAGGTGCATACCGTTGACTTTCCTTGCGACGAAAGAGGTGCACTACTAAAATGACACCGAGGACGAATAAAAGGCGGCCATTGTTAATAGGATCCCCCGTTCCTATTAGCACTACTGCCCAAAATGTTCCTTTAGGAAGAGAACGAGAATTTAAATACAGCTGTTTCCGGCCTCTAATAAGTGCGGTAATCACCTTTTTAGTTTAGGCTATCGTCCCGATTTTGAACCGAGTGCCGGGAATTATTTAACACAATTTCCTCAGCCGTAAATGCGTATTTTGCAACCGGAACAAACATCAACAGAGCCAGAGAATAAGCCTTTTCTGGGAATACTGCTTGAATGAATCGTCCCACATATCCACACGAAATATTAGACTACGCAACACGCCTGACACGAGATCAAAGATCACCAACTTCTCAGATTCACATGGGTGCGGCATTTGAGGTATGCGTTGTTTTCGAAGCTCAACAGCTGGTAAAAAAAAAAAGGAAATAAATGGCAAGCGCACGCCCAAACAAAACACTTGTATACTTCGGTTGCGTGGCATTCTTTCTTCATTTCTCGGCATTATTTGAAGGCGGACACAACAGCAGATGCAAGAGGACAGCCGTCGGCACTGATTTTATTGTTGGGTGCAACTACTGTGCAGGATTTCTTTTTTGTTTATATGATAGGACAATCAATCCTGTGTTTAAAATTTCAGAAATTTCTGCCTCCCCCTACCCTCCTTGTACAAATATGCACAGCATCAACAGGGCTAGCACACTATACTTGCGCCGGCGTCTGAATTAAAATCAACCCCCATACCTCGTGCGGAACGCTCTCGTAGGTCGGTTCAAGCGGCTGCACGGAATTCTTGCTTATTGCTGAGCGCGACGAAAGAACGAATCATCGTCATCATCACCCTAACTATACCCACTGCAGGGTGAAGGCCTCTCCCATATTTCTCCAACTAACCTGGTCCTGTGCCAGCTGCATCCACTTTGCCCCTGCGAACTTCTTTACCTCATCCGCCCACTTAACTTTCTGCCGCCCCTGCTACGCTTTCCTTCCCTTGGAATCCAGTTTGTTACTCTAAGCGACCATCGGTTATCCTCTTTTCGCACTACATGTCCAGCGCATGCCCATTTCTTCTTCTTTATTTCCACTAGAATATCAGTAACAGGAGTTATTTCTCTGACCCACTCTGCACGCTTCCTATCTCTTAATGTTACGAAAGAACGAAAACACAGAATAAATTTTTCGCCATGAAGGACATAGCCACGATGCGAGCAAAGATCGGGAAGGGGACCCGCATCTCAAAGGTTCTTTCGGTAAAACTTCTACGTATAAAATTGAAAGCTCTTAAATACATTACGGCGCACAGACCATGAGACGGAGTCTGCCCCGAACAAGGAGTGTTTGGACAGCCTTGTCGCAATGTTTGGCCAATTTTTTATTTTTATTTAATGCAAAGAAATTAGCTACACAGACATCTCTGTACCTCGCACTCCCACACCCAAGAGTTTTTGTGATAACTTGCGGCTTTCCAAATGCCAGTTTTGTCGAATTCAAAGTAATTATATTTTTCTGCTCTCGCTGTTCTTTTTCCTTTTAAACATGCAGGGATGTGCCCTTCTGCTTCACTGAATAGAACAAGTCCCTGCTGTCGATTTCAATGCACTGTTTCTTTGTTTTGTTTTTTGCACACAAAATGGAACAAAAGGACCTAGCATTTTTCTTTGAAACCCGAATTTTATTTTTGCCCAGTTTTAAGCCTATGAAATAAAGTTCCCGATTTCAGTTACTATAATGTTTAATTAGGTTCCTCCGTTTGAAAGCCCAGGTCACCTGTAGAAACTAATGACATAGGGCCTTTAGCGCAACTTGTTGAAATATGTTTAAACAGTATTTTTTTTTCTGTTGACTTTATATCTATCATATCTTCCCCGTTTTCTTTACTCATCACCTCCCTCCCCCACTCCCCGTCCTCTTCCAGTCTGAATGGCATCAATGCCCCTGTGTTTGTTTTTTGCCTAAAAAAAAGGGACCGAAGACATCAAGAAGAAAGAATGTGTGGCGATTTCAATGACATCGCTTCACATTTGCTCACCAGTTGCTACACGTTTCTACAAATCAACTTGTTCTGCTTGTGCCGTTTGCCCATTCTGTAGAGTATTTTCCCTCACACAGTGTTTTTTTTTTTCTTTTCATTTTCTGAGCTTGGACGTATCCTGAAGCCCTAGGCCACGCATTGAAAGCTTCAGCGAGCAGAGGTTATGGTTCACTAGGAATTTTCAATAAGGCAATAAGTACAAAACTGAACCCTCTTTAGAGTGCTATCTTTCCGAAGACCTATACATGCTTGGTGGAACCTAAACGGCTAAGTGGAAGATGGGGTGCGCTCAAAATGAGTTATGAGGATGATATAAGTCACATAAAATGCGGAAAAGGGGACAATTGTCGCGGGAGCAAGTTAGTTCAGAGTCAGCCCTTGCGTTTCCAGCCCAGGGCTCTGAAACTTTCAACACTCCTCAGTCGGCACATGTTGTCAACGAATGAGCGAGAAGAGATGTTTATAAATAAAACAGCGCGAAACACGCAGACGAAAGAAGAGAATAACACACCACAAGCGCTGTCATAACTCTTCTTTCGTCTGCGTGTTTCGCGCTGTTTTATTTATAAGTATGCATCACCAACTCGGCCCCTTGGTGAATCTGTTCAGAAATGTGCGTATCTGCCGCAGCCATCACTGGTGAATGTGAAAGCATTTTAATTAAGCACTAAGCGCGTGTGACATACAAAACACGCGTGATAATATTCGGCTGTCTATACGCCCTATAGTCCTCACTCTTGTGTAACGTGGTGCACAGATTTAGTGAGCTATTCGTTTCTTAGGCTGGACGCGTGCAGGTCACTAAATTGCGTATTCGGTAAATGTGTTTCCTGTTTTTCCTAATTTTAACTCACTCTGTTTGCAGAGACCAAATCAAACAAACATAGGCGTCACTGCCATTTTCTCGCGCGCGTGTACATCCTTAGATTCATTCTTTCGAAAAAGAACGATTACTTTGTGAGAATGCAACTTCAGTCTGGCCTTTCATCCGATGCCTCCAAGATTGTTGTGAAGGCGGTGGATCCACCGCACACGCGCGGAGCCCTTTGTAGGCCGCGGCAGAAAAACCTTCGCGCGTTGTTGCACTCGCGAGCGCTGGGGAACTATTTATCAGACAGCCGGCCGCTGCTCACGCTGCAGCCGGTGCTTTATTTTATATAAGTGCAGTTTGTTGTTTCCCGCAAGCGGCGCGGTTCCTTGGCGCCACAAGAGCACGCTTGGCGCCCAGCGCGGCAGGTGTTCCTCACCTGCTGCTCCCTCTCGTACTCGAGCTTGATGCGGGCCTCGACGCACTCCTGTGTGGAGGCGAAGCTGCGGCTTTGCGCGGCATCTCGCATGTGGCGATGGTACCAGCCCACGGCCGTAGCCATCGACAGGAACAGTGCACCGGCAGCCACCTGCGAACAGGCAGAGCAATGCTGTGCTCTCCATTTCCTTTACTGTTCTTTTTTCGTCTCGCCTGAAAATGGTACTTGTTGAGCCCTTCTGGGGATAACTGGCTCAATAAATACAATCCACACTTGCTAGACATAGGTTATAAAGACTGCCATACAAGGCCTGCATACGCATAATGCCCAGAACACTAAGATCAAGGTGGCAGGCTGCTTGGGAATTGAAGCAAACAAAAATCCTATTTTAGGAGAATTAAAATCGTGCCGACATTAGGAATGTTTTTTCGAAGTTATTTTACGCCGTCTTCGCATAAAACATACGTCAGAATAAGAACCAAAACTTTATTAGTCATTTTTCAGTTGTGTCACAGGATCCGTAGTTTCCCGCTGATAAAAAGAGACAAACCCGTGGGTGAAATGTGTGGTGATGAGCTCGCAGTTAATCACATTTTAATACTGTTACGGGGCGGCAATCCGATGAACACAAATAACAGAGAACAAAGAGATGATGCCCGATAACTGAGATTTTTATTGTTGTTTTTGTTCTCATAAAAATGGCGCATACACACAAGGGGGATTTGCCACGACCAGGATAGCGGCTGGTGTAGCGCGCGCGCTCCTTCCTGCGCCACAGCCCGCTTCTTCCTCGTTCGTAACATTTTCCGGATCCACCGAACGATCGTCCCGATCGTGATCGGAGAAGTTTGTCGACGCCGACAATGTATATTGCATTAAGATGGGCATGACTGGATGGCTGATAACAGAAGAGGAAGAAGGAAGAAGACAAATGTTTGCCGCTACGATGATGAACGATGAAGGCTGGCTCAGGAAGCTTTCGGCGTACAGGTCGCCAGGATTGGAGCATCAAACGGCACAGGTAGGGGCGATGCCCTCACGTGGGGCGTATCGAGTCGGTGGGTTCGTCTGGCCGGCGTCTCAGGTCGGTCGGAGCTTTGGTCAGGTCTTTAGTCCGCCGTGTCTTATCTTGTGTCCTCGCGTGATGGTGGCGTCTCGGGTCGGTGGGGTCTTAACCGTCGGGCTACTTGTCTTGCTTCGTGTCTTGTGGTCAGGTCTGGAGACTGGGCAGGGGCAGAACAGCGATGCCGGGCTGAGTCGGGCAGGCTGAGAAGCAGCCAGCTGATGCGTCCCAGTAACTCGCTGCCGGCGACAGAAGCAGTGGACGCAGAAGCTCCGGGCCAGGTTGATGCGAGATTAACGTACCCCGCACGCTCCACCAAAATGTTACGGGGTGGCAAGCCGATGAACACAAAGAACAGAGAACAGAGAGATGATGTCCGATGACCGTGAGATGATTTAATGAAACGCGGTGGGCCTAGCGCGAGCACGCCTGCATGCGCCTGCCCGCTTCTTCTTCGTCAGTAACAATATCATGCTCACAATTCCAGGTACTTAGGAAGAAATATTTTACTATATTTTACCATGAACACATTTCATTCCATTCTGCTTTTCTTTTAGGTCAACAAGCATTCGTCGATTTCTCTCTTGTTTTCTTGTTTTTACGTTTCTGAGTAAAGCCAATGCTTTAAATTAAATATAGGCATTTTAACATCCAGACGCTCAACACAGCAGACTATCTAATCTTGTGTTTAGCGCATGATAGCCACAGTTGCATATGGGCCACAAAACTCCGTATATCTAACAAGTAGGCAATAAAGGCATAAATCATAAAAATATGTCTTATTTATAGCAATGTGAATAGATTATATGAAAGCTGGTATCTTCCCGGTTTTAGAATTAGATTAGCATTCGAGAAAAAGGTGCGATTCATTGCCCACAAAAGTAGCAAGGGTGGAAGAACGGGCTAGTTGGTAAATCATCTTGGAAATCAAACTAGCGCACTTCAAAACAAGGACACAAGAAGAGAACGACAACACAGCACCACCACAAAAGTAAATTAGCAAGGTGGCCGTGAACTTGTCACGACGACTGAAGGTGAACGTGAAAGGTTTGGTTTCCGAAACAGCATATCGATAGTGGCAACTATATTCCGCTTCCCGCGTCCAGAATGTACCACGCACAGCTATGACCGACAAGAAATATTGCGTTTTAGAAGCCGAGGCTCGTCGTCGGCTTTTTCGCGCTTTTCATTTTTCGGACCTTATAGAACGATTTGCGTTCAAAAGCTGCCCCTAAATTGACGCTTTGATAGGATTCTTAGTTAGAGTAACATAATTTCTTTTTGCGTGTTGAGTACGTTTTTATTTTGTATGGTAAATTAGGTTTATTACTTTTGCACTTTATGCATTATCATGCGTTGCGGTCTGAGAAAATTTGACTTCGGGTGAAGAGGTAAGCAGGCTGATTTCCTTTGCCTTCCTTCTTTCTTTTCCCTTCTTTAGCACTTTGTCTATCGCGAAATCATTCCAGGCCTCCCTGATTTCTTTGTTTATCTCACGGTGGTAACCAGTGTTGGCATTGAGTGTGCACGACGGGCTTCCAGATGGCCACTCGCTCTTGCCGCAAACAGCAGCACGGCGCAAAAGTCGTTGCCCGAAGGCTCGACAACAGCGAGGTGCAATTATCGTCACTTCCTTCCTGCGCCACCTGCGCCTACAGGCGACTGGCGTAGCCGGAAATAACTGGAGCGGCGTGCAAACCCGTTTAGCATAGGTAATGACCTAAGCGGAGGCACTCCGGCACCGGTTGCATCATCGTAAGCAAGGTCCATTCTATGCGTCGGCAAAAAACACTCCATGCTTGTAGAGAGAAGAGACCGGATTTTTTTATATTTGTTTAAAAATCTACTCGATCATCGCAATCTAGGGCACGGTTCTAGGACGCATACAAGTGCCAATGTTTTTGTCATGCGAGTTGTTTCCCGTGAGCGTAGCTTGCATACGTATATTATAGGGTGGGCGCCCAAAGAAGGAATGAAAATAGTCGACTTTCAAGATCACTCGTCTCCAAAGGAGTTCTATAGACCCCGACCTGGCATCCGAAGTGGCGCGTAGTCCGTCAACATCGCCGTGGCGACCAGCAATCCGGCCGAGGTCCCCGGGCCCATGAGGAGAATGTTGATTGGCCGCAGTGGCAGCAGGACGTGCAGCAAGAAGGCGGCCACGAAGGCCGGCGCCAACGGGTCCACGGGAGAGATGTGCTCCTTGGCCACCGTCCAGGCCTGCGTGGGACCCGCCAACAGCAACCATCCCACCCGGCCCAAGGGTAGCGCCCACCGACTCAGAACTTCGGCTGGCACCAGCGCCAACAGCACCAGCAGCAACAGCGCAACCAAAACCGCCACGCTCAGCACCACGAATCGCCGGAGGTCCTCGGCGAAGTCCTGCGTCCGAAGCATCGCGCCTGGTAAAAGAAGGGCTCAATACAGTGCGCCCTGAAGCTAGATCTAGGCACTTAACGTCTATATAATGTGTTGCGAAATACCAGCAGCAGCGGTAAGCACACGCTTCGTTCTCACTCCACTACATCAGATGCATATATCTCTTCGCCCTCCCATTCTTCGATGTACACCAATAAAACTAGAGTTACCGTTAGTAAAGAGAGCAGCTCTTTTTTCTAATAGAGCAGATAGTAGACCCAGTAAAAGGTCAACTCTAAACCTATGCACAAACCGTCGGTACGGGGTCTACGGCCGCATATTTTTCATTCGTAAACACCACTTAAGCACCAGATAAGGAATGTTCTGCGTATACATCACCTTCAAGAAGGTAATTCTTTTCTCTTTTATACGTTTTTTTTTTACGAAATACGGCGCTCAATGCTTTAGAGCATGCAATGAATGCACTATAGCGATGACGCCATTTTTATACTCATTCCATTACAAGTAACGCTTTTAGCAGCGAAAGGTCGTTTTGTCATTTTCATTGTCTTTGTTGAATTTGTGTGATGAAATTGTGGAAAAAGTTTGACACAACGACCGGGTTGTCACTAAAAGCGAATACTAGTGAATGCGTGAATTTTTCTTTCGTAACTGAAGATGTTGGAATGCAATTTTTAAAGATGTTGCGAATCGTATATTTTTTATTGCAACGCCTATGCGGTTGGCTCAATGCTTGTGCCAAAGCAACGAATATTTTCACAGATCTGCGCGACACGTTTTGCTTTTAGAGCGTTGACTCTGCTGCTGGCATTCTTCAAGGTGGCATTATTCTGAAATTCAACCTTGAGCAATAGATCACATAACAGCAGCGCGTGCCACGTGACCTCGGTTGAAATGAGCGCCAGCTGCCGTTTAGAGAAGTGAAAAGGGTAATCTAAGGAGCCCCTATATGAAAGCCGAGCCGTTCTTAAGGTGGTGAAAAAAAAGAAGCAGCATCTGTCACACTGCTGGCTGGATACCTGAACCGCAAGATAAGCGAAGGGAAGACTGAGGTAGTGAAAGAAGATAGCTGTCATAGTCGATGGTTTAGAATAATTTCAACGACCTGGAGATCTTCAACCTGCATTGACATCACTTCATCAGCACCCGCGTTCGAACTAGGAAGCCTCCATACCAACACCTTTCTTAGGGTGGTGCCAAATCAAATACGAGTGGCTCGAGTGGGCGCCATAATTTAGTGGGCCAGCCACACTGTGCGGACAGCGACCGCTAAATTTAGCGGACCGCCTCCATTTTCCAGAGCACCCTCCTGCACAGCTCTTTCTCTCTTTCTTCTTTGAATCGCTTTTCCCTTGCTTTTTTTACGGCATGGCTCATGTGTCATCCCTGAATTATTGCAGATACTGCGCCTTTCCTTTTTCTAGATCAAATTAAATTTCACTCGTAAACATACAAATCGCGCCAGTTTACTGCAAACAAATCAATAAAATGAACATTGAAATCAGCCTTGTGCTCTATATCAACAAGGCTATCGCGCGACATTCGGTTCAGCATCGTTGAACCCCTCAAACATTTTTCATTGAAGCAAACATCTCCTTCCCTCCACGAACATATGCACACGTAGGAAATGCACGGTTTGTGTTCGCGCTCCTAATAAGCATTTCTCTTTTTTGTACTTCATACGTAGAGAAAGCCAAAAGATAAAAACATGCGCGTTTTATTATTGAAACTTATATGAATTTATAACCGCACCTTTGTGATTGCATACTTTGGTCTTTTTTTGCTATATTAAAATATGTGGCATATTATGCGTGCAAGGAGATAAAAGGAGTGTAGTTGTAATTCAGCATCAAATGCTATTTTGTCCCCCTAATGTCAGTACGATTATGTGTCTATTACATTCGACTGACTTACTTGACATGTGTAACATAGGCCTACTGAATATTACGTGTCGGCAATACACCCGACACGTAACACGCCATGAAAACACGACGTTGACTTATACGCCAGGTCCCAATTTGCTTTGCCCATCAGAGCTCCTTGTCAAAGTCACCTTTCGCGGCGCCTTTAACTGATTTTTCATCTTATTTGCTCGCAAAAAGAAACGCATCGAAACGGAACTTTCTGCGGAACAATTTTTTGTACTTCGGTGCCAACCGTTTCACCGCTTTCGGTTTCTTTACTTTCGTGCGAAGTGTTTTGGGCAGAGCTGATCGCAGCTGCTTACTTCTATTACGGCCTCACAACACGCCTCGGCACAGTAGCCTTGATCTAGTTTGCACCGAAGCCGCCGAGAACTCTAGTTGTCATTGGCCCTTTGATCCTGCTCGCTTTGTGAGGTGTCATATGTTCTCAGCTTTTCTTGGTTATTTAGGGATCCCTGGCGTAACTCTCAGACAACCGCGAGTGGGTACCCGATAGGTAGTACGATGCAAAATGTGCGTGGCGGGTATGCTCTTGGAACGCAATCCCGTGCGCGAGAGTTGTGCCCGAGATCTGTGCGCTCATGTGTTACTTCACAATCATCCTGTTGACGTCATCAAAAAAAAAAAAAAAAAAAACGTCTCCACCGGGAATTGAACGTTCATTCCTCGGATCCCCAGCCGAGTGCTTTAACGAACTGCGCCACGCCCGGGACTTTTTTTTTTTCTGACATGGTATATATTATACGTGGTTACGTACAGAAAGCGTTATGTACACAGACTATTTACAATGCACTCAGCCATTGCTGATATGCACAACAGAAAACACAACTAAAAGGCAGGCAAAGATAAGCACCGCGTCATTAGCGGAAACCAATCATGTTGAAAGTCATTTTCATCATAAGTGTCCTTCAGTTGCAGCATCAAGCATCATTCTGCTAAAATGGAGTCTCGTTAAACGCACATCGTAATTCTCCTTGTCTACTTTGAGGATGACAGTGGCGATGACAATGACGCTGTAATAAGTTATAATGACAATATGCAATGATAATGACCATGCATTTAGTTGATAGTGATAATGAGAGCAAACGTGATGCACCGCGTGCAGCAGCAACGCTCCGGCTTGCACAATTTTGCTGTGTAGATTCCAGTGCTGTCGAATTTCTTTTTTTTTTGCCTTCTTTAAAAGGTGAAAGTTTAGAGGGAAATTTATGTTATGTTTTTTTTTCTTTTTGTGTGTCTGGTACACAAAGTTTGGCGGCTTACGGTAGTTTGGTTAAGTGTTAAAATTTATTGTTGACCGTCGAACCGTCCTACGGGCTTCTTGCACGCACATTGTGGTCAAGGTTATTCTCTAAATGCAGTGTTGTAACACACCTATGCGTAATACCCACAGCTCTCAACAACAGTAGGCAACGAAAGCGACCTCTGTAGACAAATTGTTATCCGCGGAATAATTTGGTTGTTCAGAAAAATATACAAAAATTGCACATTGAAATAACCTGTATGTTTAATGTCGCATCCGCATAAGAAGCATGATATATTCTGAAAGTCGATTTTTAGCTTTGCAGAATCTCGTTCACAAATGAACTTTTCCCCATAGCAAAGCGCGGACTGTTTCATGCCGCCTCGCGCTTACTTTTCGATCGAAAAACGCATGTCTGTGTTTTATGTCGTCGTCTTCGTTGTTCCCATACGCATTCGAACAGATTACCGAAGGCTTCTAAACTCCGCTTGATGTCGGCTATTTTGGGCCAGTGTTGTAAGCATCAATGAGCTCAGCCCACACAGACAGCGCACTGCATTCGCCACACCAATAAAATGTGCGTTTGCGGATTAGGATGTGTGCATATGGTCTGTGGGGAGTCTCACTCCTCACCGCAGCAATTATGTCGCAAAAGAACTTCCTGAAATCTTATAGAGAAGCTTGCATTTTATTTTCTAACAAACTATAAGTTGCTGATATATAGGCGTTCTCGAAACTCTTGCCCATAGGGAACCAAATTTAATTTTTTGCGGCACGAGGGCAGCGCGCACTCCTCCCCTAGTGGCGAAATTCTGCGGCGCTGTTCTGGCAGGACATCGCCGCGGTACTTTGACAATCGTACAACACGGAATGCGCGCAGTTTTTCTGTCCGCGTACTGCTCGCGCCCGTTTCATTTGCCTCCTCTTGGCCGTAACAGCAGCGAGCATAGTCCGATTGTAGCACTGTGCGTCGATTGTGTTTAATACTCGGCAGTTTGTGATGTCTGAAGTGGCGTCGTGGCTGCCAAAATTCAGCGGTGGGGTCGCTTGCTGGCTTGTGTGGGATCAACTGAAACTTCACGTAGATGGAAGGAATTCTATAATGCAGCTAGTGAAATTTGTTGAACTGGAGCCGGGCACTAGAGCTATTATTAAGAAGGGAGAGGAATGATACCTAGCTTGAATAAACAAACTATAGCACACCGAAAGACATTCAATACACTATGAGCACACAATTGCCTTCGTAAACCGCCAGGTCATATGTACAGTTACGAAGACAGATAAACAAATAAAGGTTGCAAAAGCCCTCCCATATACAAAGTTCTGTTCTAACCGTGATAGCAGTGCACCTGCGCAGGTTAGAAACCTTGCACTTTGCAGATCCTGGCGCGAACAAGCAAAATCAGTGCCCCATTGGAGCGTATAATGAAAACAGAGGCATTGTAACAGTTCCTCCAAGTTAAATGTAACGAGTATGCAATGTCGTATTGGGGGCCTCCGAGTAATCAGACATTTGTTAGAGCACCCCAAATGTTATATACTCTAAAACTACGACCGTAGATTAACGGATAGGTAAGCATGGATAAGGATGAATGTCCATGCCTTATCGTTTCACGTTACCGTGATTGCATGACCCAAGGTTAGCGAGGCTTCAAGTCGGACACAGGGTGATGGTCACCGAAGGAGGGGCATTGAATATATACAGAGAGCGTAACACATTTATTTACCTCGTAATAAAAAAAAATTCTGGGGGTTTAAGCATGGCTTGAACCTATAGTGATAGAGCGAAAGATGTGAGTGCGGCAGCGAATTTTTGCGGACACTTGGATTTAATGTGCCGCCGTCAAAACGTCCGAACAGACCTTCTGGCCTGGCAACTGGCTGTTGTCGTTCGCCTCTACCAACTACCGAGTTATCTGTATTCTTTTTCATCTTCTCCTTCTTCATCTTCTTTTACTTCTTTTCATCCTTTCCCTATTCTTCTTTCTTTTCCTTCTTTTTCTCCTACTTCTTTCCTCCAACTCCTGGCCCAGCTCTCGGTCTATACCACGTGACAGTCGCTAGGCAACGGTCACGAGGTATGGTGCCACATCAACGGCTTGAAAACCTAGCGCAGTGTAGCTTTCGCTACAAAAACGTATGGAGGTTCAACTCTTCTAAACCAAGGTATAGAGGGACAGCTGTGTACCTACGAAACAGAGTAGTCGCAGATGTCCCCGCTGGGCTCTCATCCGCGGCAAAACTAAATGCGAATGGCGGCTTCGCTTCTGTTTATACACCCCTGTGACATATACGGCCATATGACCAACTACGCACATGATCACATGACCGATTACGTAAAAGACAAACTTCAGAGCGTCATTTCAAGTTGAAGGTCAAAGTCTAGCTCAAAGGTCAAAAGTCAAGATCACAGGTGAAGGTCGTTGGAGTAACTGGCCAAAGCAAAGTTAAGCTGTCTAATTCTGAAAGTTCCTGGCTTCAATGCCAAATTGTCCCACACGATGACCTTGGCAAAACTTGCCAGAATAGAGCTCTCGTTCTAAATAGCACTCAAACTGAGGAGTTCGGCCCTTTTTTTCAAGTGACCCCTGTGCCCATGTCCCTAGGTGGGCAATTAAGTTGTTTACGTAATTCCCAATCTCTTCGAATTAGTCGCCCACGCACAGCTTTCATAAAACGGCCACTAGGGACGCCCCGACTCATTTCTAGTCCACGTGCAACATGCTGATTCGGAAGCAATGATGATAGGCTCGTGGGAAAGCCTGGTGTATTGTTCAAGTTCGGACAAAGCGCACCACCCGCACGGCTTATTCTTTGCGCCGGAATGTCGACGCGCACACTAGGTGTCCTTCCAAAAGCGCCAAACACGCCGGTATTGCTGCGCGCGCTGTAAGCGACACAGCTGCGCTTACTCGTCGGTCAACTATCAAGTGCGTCCTGTTTCCATGAACAAAATGGGGATGCTAGATATTAGCACCGGTCTCAATGTACAGAAAAAGTCGATCAACACTCTCCAATTTTAACCACACATTATCAGTCACGTGCAGTGACACCATGAAATGCGTTTTCGTATTGCGCCCAAAGCAAACCGAGGCAGAAGTCTATCAGCGACCTTCGGGTCAGCAACTTAGCGCCAAAGTGAAGAAAACACCACGCAAATGGAAAAGTAGAATGAGTCACAATGATGCCACTAGCACATAAGCACGACAGAAGCAAGCACAGCGAACCCAAGTAGAGTATGAAGAATCGAAAAGGCAAACCGCACTCTTGCCAGAGATTTTTTAAAAGGTACCCTTTCCATTTTCACTTCGTAAACCGCGCAGTCATCCTCTCACCAAAAAATATAAATATATGCTGGCGGGAACAGGCACCCTACAGACATAACAATGCGGAAACCTTTGTGGTACCTTCTGGTGTGAACTGCAGCTGTAAGCCTGGGACATGAATGGCTTGCCTGCCGTGCTATTATCACGCATTCTACTTAACGAGGCTCACTGCACAGGATTGCTTTTATCGACAGTTATTGTGGTTCACTCGTGATATCACTGATGAAATATCGTCGCTG
Organism: Amblyomma maculatum; assembly: GCF_055883805.1. Lineage (NCBI taxonomy): Eukaryota > Metazoa > Arthropoda > Arachnida > Ixodida > Ixodidae > Amblyomma > Amblyomma maculatum. Next base: position 65,054,037 of record NC_139344.1, read on the forward strand.
TGATTTTCAAGCCCAATTTTCGATAAAAAACTAATGCTGGTTCATAAAATAAATCTTCACGCTTAATTAATTTGATATCAAAGCTTTAAAATTATTGCTTTTGCCATTAAAGGATTCTACAGCGCATCTCTCCAATCCTTACGCATTAATTGTGACGGTGTGGACGATGTTTCATGCGCCAGGGTAACGTATCAGTATGCTCCAGTTTCGGCGCATGCCAATTTGTCAAGCCTTTTTATTTTACTGCAAATGACGCTCCAGGTTATGTTCGGCCTTTGACTGAGATTGAATTTTTTGTCTTCTGTCGAAGCAATCAGCGAGGCTAAACTTTTGAGAAATGGGGGCGTTGTTAAGCTCAGCACTGAGCCCGTTCAGGCCAAGGACATGTAGATAGCAGATCGGAGAATTCAAATAACAGCCGACTTAGCGCGGCTAGACAAAATAATAATTAGGTGTGCTTCCACTTTCGTTTTCCCTTATCTGTTTCGGGTCGCACGCACTCCTTAGCACGTAGTCGTAATTTGCCACATCGCGAAAAAAAAAAAAGGGCACCCAGGTGTAAAATTTCACTGTAACCCAGCTATACGGACGTGGCTGTATGGCGTATAGGGGTAGCATGCCTGACTTGGAGTTCAAATTGGGACTCAAAAGGAGCTGCCCGAGTTGGCAGCTCCCGCCGATTCGGTCACGACCAAGGGATCTCGCGACCTCATACAACCCACCGACACAGATACGAGCGCTTCACGCGTGCCTTGCGGCGGCGCGAGACTGGAGGCTTCAGACATTGTACAATAACGGCGAAATGAGGGAGAGAAATATCTAGTGCTAATGCACTAAAAGCTACTCCTGCAAGTTCAACTGCCATTTGACATTTCAGGCACTGAACTAAATTTACTCAATACTTGAAAGCTAATGCCTACACAGCAGAATCAAGAAAATCCCAATAACCAGCGCCGCATCCTGGTGCTAAGCTACAAGTCTGAGGCCTCACGAGCGAGTCTTTTATGGGCCGTGATCAGCTCCAATGCCTTGGGCTGAGTGTATTGCAGAAGTCTGAGCGTGTATATTCCGTAGGTAGTGTCGATGGTAAGTCAGATAACTGTTGTAAGCGCATAGCATTATGTGCGTGATCGCCCCTCCCTCTTACGCCACTTATTTTAGTGAGTCAGCAGGAAAGGTCGAAACGCAGACGGTGGATGCAGAAGGCAGAAGTGAGGCTTTCCTATTTTACGCGAGGTACCGAACAAGTGCTCGTGCCGATAGCACATCCTCTTGCCAAACGCAGTTGAAAGGGGAAGTGAATAAAGTGCGAATTGAAAATGATATTGCTGCGTGGTGAAGGCAGAATTAAAAGAAAATAACACCTGATGGTGACGCAGCCGATGTCGTCTGTGTATGATGACATGAAGAAAGTGCACTAAAGTCATCTAAACGAGTTCAAGAAGCAGTAATAAATTCCACGCCTTGCTCTATTATTGTCGAGAGATAAGCGAATTATTTGATTAAATAAGACAATACATTTCTTTCTTTTTTTACCATCCCAGATTTCACGACTATTGGTACGGCCATCACTTTTTGACCGCGGCATAAGTCAACGGGAATATCTTAACCATGGAGTTTCGAGATAGGGTTCCAAAGGGTCCCGCGCCGTTTTATGTGAAGCACAAAAAGGCCGTTAAAAGGCGGCGTGTTTATTTCAGCATCGTTTCCCGACAGAGCGATTGACAACGTGAAAATGGCGAGGTAGACTCGGTGAGCGGCAGGCGAGACGCATGATAAGACGCATAAAGAACAAAAATTGGCAGAGGCTTAGCTTGGTTAAGCCCGGTAGATTGCGAAAGCAATACCCATGGCTACGCCCAGGTTCAGCTAATGTACGGCTGGTGGTGGTGCTTATGGATATTCTTTTTATGGTTAGACTGTGGTGGTTATACAATGATTCACTCTGGATACGACATGGATACGCTGTTCCTCCGTCTCTGTAGCTCGCTGCTGTCTCTTACGCTCATTGCGACGAGCTTCCCTAGCGGTAGGTGGCATCGTCGACGCAGATGTTAAACCGCCGGCGGAGGCACCGCCACTACTCGCAGACGGCGCGAGATGGTCGCCCAGCTCTTCAGCATGTCGTCACACCTGTTGCGCTCCTGGCGGACAGCGCGGGAGTTAGGCCGCCGGTGGTGTCACCGCCACTGCTCACAGACGGCGCGAGATGGTCGCCCAGCTCTTCGGCGTGACGTCACACAGAGGTCACGCGAAAGGTCAATGGTGGCACCGCCACGGTACGGCCAAGGCTTGAAAGTGCAAGTAGTATTGCTTTCACAATAATATGGGTTTCCTTGCTACGCACGGCGTGCGTTCCTGTGACTGCTGTGCTGATACCGGTCATGGCTGATGCCTTTAGCACAAACACAAAACCACAAGACAGCGCAATTATCATGACCGTATAGTCGCCTTGTTCCCTGCAACATCTTATCAATAAAATGCTTCTTGCGCTCTCATACGCGCCGCACAGCGCCATGGTCAGTGCAGCGCCACGCAGTAATGGTGGCAGACGTGCGAACTATAAATGTTCGTCCGTGGCCGGAGCCGATCGCGGCTCCGGCCACGGAACTTAAGAAGAAAAAGAGGAACTGTCTTCCAACGAGGCAACCATTCGTCATCTTGTGCATGGATGATTAACAAAAAGTGACCAATTCGTCATTTCCCAGAATGATACATAATTAAAGAAGCCGGTGACATGCTCAGTTGTAATCGAGTATTGTCCAAGCTGTAATTCATTCAGTTCAGTGCTGTTCCACTAACGCATGCGGGGCGATTTATGAGCATAATTCTTTTCCTTTCTCTCAGTATATTTGATATCGAGCTTGTCTGGAATTATTTTGCTTATATATGTGGCTTGTGTTGCCGATTTTGGTTCTAAGCGACCTTCCAAGAACTTGATGTCTGATTCCTGCAGTAGTTTCTGAACGTCAGCACTCTGCCGATTCACCCGCAATCTATGAACAACTAAGTTTCGCATGTGCAAAAGCCGCATTTGCAAGAGAACCACATCTCTTCTTATAAAGAATCCTCCCGCCGCCCCACCCCCACCCCCTTTCGCCACTGACACTCTTTAAAGGTTTAAAAAAAAAACGCGATTTACTGTACAACAGTGCTCCTCATAAGTGGAAAGACCGCGCAAATTGACAAACCTGGATGCCAACGTTTTCACAAAGTGAGAGGCTTTTTCAGGATATTCATAGGGTGCCGGTCGCGATATGCATGCCTTGCTTTTCCGAGTACTTCTGTCGGGCGCGCATCTTTGAAAAAAAAAAAAAAGGAATAACAGTCGTAGAAAAATGCGTGGTCTCTTCACTTTTAAACAGCAATGGGCGTCTTGAACACAAGTCGTGAAGCCACAAGCTTTCCTTTTGAACCGCATATAGTATTTACCTTGGTGCCATTAAAGATCAGGGAGCCTTGAAATGCCAGGAGATTGCTTTTTGTCGCGGCAAAGAACCTTGCTGCTTGAGGTGCGCTACATCGAACATTCAGCCCACTGCAAGTGAACTCTGGTCCCAAAGCTTTTGCCAGGGGGTGAGGAGGTGTGCATTTTTACACGAATATTCTCGCTTATTTCTTATTTATTGCGTCTCAACGTCTTGCAAATGGCTGGCTTCCACTTGTAATCATATGCCACTTGTGGGAAGTACACCTTAGAAAACCTCCAGCTGCGTATTCGTCAGCCTGAGTCCCCCAACCGTACTTTTAGCTGATTGTAGCCAAGCTTCGTCGGTAGCTTTTGCTTCGCTGAATCCAAGACAAGTCCGTCTGGATAAGTGCTGCTTCATTGTTAGGGTCTTATAGTATTTGGAAAAAAAAAAACAAGAACGCGTGGCTCAAGCAATTGCTTGAATAATCAGAACTCTTTTGTATTTGTTAGATGGTGCTTCTATAACTTTTTTTTTTTTCAAAGAGCCTGCCCAAAAAAGCGCGCAGAATGGAAAGCGAGAAAGCTTCTTTTGACGTAAAAGTTCAGCGTCAGCAAAGTAACAAGAAAATAAAATAAAATAAAAGACCTGTCCGGAATTTGATGAGACCAGAACCTAGCAAAAGTTAACGAGGAAACACTTGAGGAAAAAAAACACTTTGAGGAGGTGTCCTGCGTCGAAAATTATCGCTGTGCGAAAGGTTTCCGCGCAGTCGGCCCGACAGTATTCCTTCAGCGCGGCTTGCCAATTCCTGACCACCTCAGCCACCGTTCCGTCAGCACGCTGTCCCACTCAGTCACTAACATCGACTGGCATGTCCTGTGCCATGGCGTGCCATTACTGGTGACACGCCATGCATGGCGCGGCTTTACAGCTTCACGGCACACGCTGCGTGCGCTACGTGCATCCGTCAAGAGCAACATTCTCGTGCACACACAGAAAAGACAGGGCCTTCCTGTAAACCCCACGGAGCTCATAAAGAGTAGTAAAGAGGCCTAAGCAGCACTCTCCTCATCGTAGCTCAAGCATCGACTCCTCAACTCTTCGTTAAGCCCAAGAATAGTGCGAGCAGGCTCATATATCCGCACCAGAGCATAGACTGAAGCTCGCGCCAGATATGTCTGTTCGAAACTGCACTTCGTTCAGCTCTGACAAAACACACGGCATACGTTTCAACCAGTTGCAAACTGTATATAGGGGACGCACAACTGAAAAATAGGTTAGCGTGTGCAGAACAGAGTGTCTGCGTTCGCAAATCGATATCTAATATTTATTTCCAGCCAAGAAGACAGAATACTCAGTCACCAATGTCGGCTGACGTATACTGTCGGCCGTTGCAGCACGTGTAACACGCACCCGGCACGCTAAGCCCGCCACAGCTTTAGAGCTAGCGCCTGCATAGCGTGCCCTGCCGAGGGAGGTTTTCGCAAGGTCTCTCGCTTCCATGCGACACGTGCCTTCCCGTCTGGCTTGGGCCGCCTGTTGCAATTTTCGACCGCATCCGTTGATGTAGCGCGAAAATGCGAGAATAATGGTGCGCCTCGCTAATGAGCCGTTTTGGAATGAAGCAGATTTTCTCATTAAAGCCTCCTGCCATGTTTTTTTGTTTTTCGCTCTAACGTGTACCTAATTCTAGACAACCCCTCATGTAAACGAATGATTCATTCTGTGGCTTTCTTCCTCTTTCAGCAGTGTTACTCTACTGGAAACCTCAACAGGCTTTGCGCTACCCGTTCGCCCTAAGAGATTCTCAGAGAATGACGCGAAAACATATTGTGTATTCGTCGCTTTCCTTTTTTTTTTTCGTGGTGCCATCTTCAAGAGTTGTTTTCCATTGTGGTGCAGAAAGGGCAGCTTATAAGAAAGTTCTGCATGTGTTACATTTTTGTGGCACATGAGCAACTATGGCTATCATGCGCCAACCTCAGCAAGAATTGTTGCCAATGATAGCATTTGCGTACGAAGCCAAACGAGTCGTCTGAATTTTATAAAAAGGTTAAATGCGGCAGAGACGAGGAAATTATACTTTAGCGGATCATCAGTCCAAGTTTCCTCAGGTTTGCACCATACTTGTATTGTGACTTTGTCGCATTGGGAAGAGCACTAGCCGTCGCAAGGCAGGACAGGGCCGTTATTCTCCGGCACAGGAGAGAAACCGGCTCTACAGGATGCCTTTTCGCGTCATCGCAAAGTATCCCGCGACAGGCTCAGCAGCCACTGGAACGCAACTAAGTCGTCCCAAGTTTGCGTTTTTAAGAGCCTGCCTCGCTCACTCCTCATCTGACGCGCGCTTCATGACTCCGTTCTGCTTCCATGGCACCTAAAATTGTAGCCAGCGTTCAGCACGGTATTCACATTTCTTTACAGGCGAATTTAAAAAGTGTATAAAATTTATGCTGTGTCAACAATCTCTCCAAACTGATAACAGTCCTCCTTTATTATTTCGAGCCCTCGAGGACCAATAATAGCTAATCCCAAGTTCATTAGCAAATTTGGGGTATTATCATTTTAAATGGCATGTTACACCAGCCCCTGGATTAACTGAGCTGAAAGTCCGTGAAGTTACATTTGTGTCTACCACGTCTTTCTCCTTTCAAGTACTCTTTATAGCTAATCCTCAATATATCCTGTCTTCGCGCCAGTCATTGCGTCATTGCCCATAAAATAACATGAAGCTCTCTTCATCGAACATAGCTAAAATAGGTCACCGGGGAGACCTTGGCGGAGCTATTGCGTGCAGGTACGGAATATTTAGGCATGAATGGGCCGAAATTGGCGACCTATAGATTGCAAGATTTGCCAGTGTGCATCGCAGTATTGTCGCTGATCGAAAGAATTCGGAGAAAAAGCAACAACCCTTTGAACATAGATGACGTTTCGCTGGCCGACTTCCAAAAGTGTCATTTCATATATAGTTGCGGACGAAGGATCAAGTAAGTTGTATTTCGTTTTGTTGACAAAAGAGGTGCTCATCAAATACGGTTTGTTTTTTTTTTTTTTTTTTTTAGTAGTAGCACACGGCGGAACTTCAAGAACTCGGAGTGTTACCTTCAGCAAACTTTGTTCTGTCTTTCATTTTCGCGATAATTCTCTCAACGGGACAATAAAAGCCAAAAATAGCCAGAGCCAGCCACGCTCGCGAAGATCTCTGTCATCGTATAAGTGAATTGCATACAAGTGTATACATTAAGTACGCGTTCGTTCTTGTTAGATGCTGAGTTCTCAAGTACTGCAGTGATTGTCGTTTATTTTCAGCTAACTGCACACATATTCCAGTCTTCTATCACAAAGTTCGACAGCTAGCAATATTCGAACCGAAGAACTTTTCTTTTTATTTAAGCGGGCAGGCTACAAGCTTCAATGCCGAGCTATTTAGGGGGAGGGCGTTCAACCCATCTATAGAACAGTTTCACTTTGGCGCGGTGAGAGGACAATCGGTTTCCAGACCTTTTAGAGATTTTGTCCCTCAAAATATAAAGCAATTAACGTTGTAACAAAGACGCCGCTTAATGTATTATAGATTTCAGAGAAAGGCCAAACTTCTTAAGACGCGAAGTAAACGACGCCGTTTTTTGTTTTTACGCTCATATATCGCGTATAAGCACTCCAGTCGAGAAGGGTGACTTTCGCTGGTACTCAATAAAGTTGTTTTCCACAGCTTCTCATTTCAGTAGAATTTCAAACTTTATGTTACATTTTTCTAAATATGTCCGTCGAGAATAAAATTTGCAATGCTGCAACTATTTTCGTAGAATTGTTGGAAATTTTGAATTTTATAGTGATTTCAGAGCCTGTGGCATGGCTTTCAGGATTTAGACACCGTTTCAGAATAGTACGGTCTTAAATGTCAACTTAACTATAGGAAGATAACGCGGGGCCGATTCTGGGCTGCTGAAAAAAATTGGCTTAGTTTTCAAGGCGCAAACAGTGGCAGCCAGTGAAGTGCGAATAGAGGCGTTATTTTGGCGAAAGGTAAACAAAATGGTAATTTCGCCAAATGTACGTACAGCTCTTTTCCTCACATCGCAAAAAACATCTAGGTAAAACCATTTATCTTCTGTTGGACGCCGCTGTAAGCATACGTTATGCACAGCTTCTGAAGCTTTTAAATGCCTGCAAAAAAGATTTCATGATTGGTTTGCTAACATCAGCATTGCACGAGGCAATCAAGCTGTGTGGTATCCAGTACATTGCACCCGCCTCGTCACAAATTTGATATACACACGCGAAAGAGGAATTTGTGCCCTTATACACCGAATATTACTTGTACAGTATGAACGCAGCCATGTTACCTCCGTTCCCGCTTTCCTTTTGCTATAATGCTTGCTAGATCTGGCGACCTGAGAGAATTTTAATTTGCCAACAACAGCTCATTGCAAAATGGTGACGGACGTACAGCCTGAAAAGCGAACAAAGCGTCTACTTTGGAATAATTCACGCCGTCATCTATATAGGACTTACTGAAAAACATACCCACGGTTACGCAGACGACTTACATTCCCATCTCATTCTGAGCTGATATCAAATTAAAGTTTCAAGTAACCACTAAACCTGCTCATCCTAACCGAGCTTCTAACGCACTTTCTGCGTGCCAGCAGAGTGTAAATGCTATGCTGCAGTACCACCCATATATTTCATTCACAGGCGTAGTTAGCCCGAAAGCATCTCTCAGTATCACGTTTTTAGTGCATGGGGCAAATGTGTTACTTGAAAGCGATGGCGGAAACTGTGGCTTACTCTTTAATTTCTGCGCCTCTCTTGATGCGCAGCTAATCAACGTTAATCAACGTTAATCAACTTAAGGCTGTGTACCCCGCGCTGCCGACAAACGACATTATGGACTGAGAATACTCAACGCTGCTACATGATACAAGCCTGACGCTAACTTCGTTAAGAATTTGTCGAGGTCTAGTGGTGTTCATTCCTCATGAATACAGGAGTGAGCGCGCCGCGTTGTAGTTAATGCAGAGAGGCGGATTCAACTTCGTACTATTTTAACTTAGTGCACTTATATATCAAAGTTTCACAGAAGAAACTCAAAACGCAAAGAAAGTGCGGGCGGCGCTTCTTATGTGGATATAAATAACAGCAGAAACTGTTTTGATGCGGTGAAATTTTTTTTTTGGCGCACAGTTACTACGTAGGGTTTATTTTTTGTTTGTTTGTTTTTACTCCAGAGTGCTCGACACAGAATTAGCTTTAAGGATCACCCAGGTGTGACTACTGCAATACCTAAATGACGGCAAAAAATGTAACGAACAAGTTCATTCCAGGGATGAGGTTCATATAGCGCAATTGCCTTTCTGATAAATCACTTGCTCAGTAATTCCGCGTTGCAAAGCTTGTAAATAAAGACGTTACTTAATGTGAGTGGAGGCATGTCTAAAGGATGGCGATCACAGTGAACTCGGAATATACATTTCTTGCACTGATATCAAGGCTTGCAGCCTACACTGTGTCTAGCTACGGAAGGAAAACGGTCGCCTCTTGCGTTATTTTAAAAATAGAGATGGACAGTGGCACACACTTAACAGATGAGCGTGCGACCAACAGGGCCTCATCTTGCACGCCAGAAGAAACTGCCTTTCAAACATGGTATGAAAGAGCACTGAACAAGTTGACTTGTATGAAGTCCACTTGTCAAAACGTTGGCTCGACCTGCGAGCTCAGGCTTCCCCCCTCCCCCTCCTCTACCCTTGTTCAGTGCTCTTTCATACTGTGCAGCCATCTTTTCCCTCTCGTTCTACCTGCCTTTGAAACAAGATTAGGACGTGGTGGCGTTGGCTTTCGAACATCTCCGATAAATCGCTTATTTATTTATTTATTTATTTATTTATTTATTTATTTATTTATTTATTTATTTATTTATTTATTTATTTATTTATTTATTTATTTATTTATTTATTTATTTCGAGCACGTTATTTTCTTAAAAACAGCCATCAGCATTTGTAAGATAGCTGATGCTCAATCCTCCCCTTGGTGGAAAAGTGGACCAAACATCACTATGGTTAACCATTGGCCACAGCCGCAGTCACTGCTGCCGCTTCGATGTTGGCTCGCTTCCGCGATTGGTAAGCTACTCGGCAACGGTATTGTCTGGCTTCTCGTTCTTCGATGGCCTAGGAAGCCTGAATGGCGCGGCTGCGGTTTCTGTCTTTAGCGAGATGGCGTATGCGTATGGCGTATTTACATAGGTTAATTGAAGGAGCGGCGCAGATAGAACTTCATGCATATGACGATGGTCCATGCACAACGCGAAAGAGAGTTGCAGTTTTACATGAGGCGTGATCGGCTGCTGTGATAGCATAGTCCTCTCGTGCCTGGGACGATGATGAAGACGGTGATGTTTGCTGCACAGCGCGAGAGTTCGATGTCGAAAATGTTCTGTCCATTGACCTTGAGGTTTGTGCATGGGAGAAGTGGAGCTAACGCTCTAAGTAGCGCAGTACACTCTGCCTTATAAACAAGGGAGAGAGACCAAAACCTTCCTCGATCGCGAACTCTGTGAAAGAAATTTGAGCGAATAGTTCGCTCCAGAATGGAATTCCAGATAAAGACACCAAACACACTATGCATCCATAGAACTTTTACGCATGGCATGAACTTGCCTTGCAGTATTGTAAATACCAAACCTTGATGATCATCAGAAAGACATTGCAAGCTGAAACTCCCGTGACAACTGCTAACTAATTGCTTTGCCACGCCTTTATCTTTATCTTCCATCACTGTCGTGTTTGCGCGTCGTCAATGCAGCAAAGACGTAAGCGGTGCTGTTAACTGTGTTTACTAACACAAGGGGGTACGACCAGCGTCGGCCGAGGCGAAAGCCAAACTCGCCGGCCCAAGGACGGAGGGAACATGGAAAAGGTCCACAGATCGGACTTGCTTCGCAGAACAAGGTGAGGATAAAAGAGCGCTCCTTGGGGGGTGTCCTGCTGGGTACGAGCGGGGGCCAGCTCTCACTGCGACGCGCGGAGAGGGGACAAGGGGCTGGCCATTAAGGTACACAGTGCTAGTGACACAGAACGGACACAAATAAAAGAACACAGCACTTAAAACACGGAAATCACGTTAGTTTGTATTCGTAGCTATCGCCGCAATCACCCCGCGTGCAGAATGCAACACGTTCCCGCGCTGTCCGCTGCTAACCGTCGTCTCTATCAACTTCCATCTGTTCGCAAAGGCTTTCCCACATCCTACACGGTTTCACTGCTTTAAATGCCTACCATTCCTCATGGGTGAAACGCAATTCATAAAATAATAAACATGAAACAAGTAATTGCAGTGATACACTTATAAAACGTTTCTTTTCTCTGCCACCTCGAACTTTCTCTTGTGTTTCTTAGGTCAGCACGTCGGTTACGGTAGGCGCCATACTGCCTTGTATTGCGCATCCTTGCCCTTATCGCATGGCTCGCTGCTGCATAAACTGAACCAAGTGTTCAGTGTGGCGCGCACGTGCCCGCATGCATATTGAACGCCCTTTTTAACGCCACTCGCGAAGAATCTTGAAAGCTGTACGTGACGGACCCTTGGCCGCCACGCGCCATGTCCGTCGAGCCGCTCAGCACGTGTCACCACTTAGCTTCAAGGGTAAAACTAAATGTAAGACTGGAACACCAGAGTAACGCAACTAACAACATGGAGACTTAATGATGGCGCTAAGGAGGCTAGCTTCTGAACTAATTTCCGCAATCAGGATCCTGTATTGTCTAGAATTTAGCTCGGGCTTTTGCAGAACCTGTGTTAAATATGCACTCCTGCTCCCTTCTGTACCAATGCGCCAGCAACGTTGTGCATATGCGACACGTATTTATCAGTGTCGTTTTATGGTAATTCATACCGTCCCTGTAGAAAGCCTTATTCGAATCATTTTTGATTTCGAATGGACGCACATGGAAACTGACCACGCTCTACCTAGACGCTTTTCTCTGTAATTTCCAATTTCTTCGCGTCATGGATGGTTTCGAACATTCTAATCCAGCCTATACTATAGCCACACGTGTAAAAGAAAATTTCGATTTCTCTGCGTTGGAAGTGTCCCAACACACTGCCGTTTCGTATTTTAATCCTTTTACACGACGTATTAGACTGACTTCTATACCAGTGAAGCTCCTGAGAAGAGAGCGGGTTGGATGCGTTCGCGTTCCTCGTCTGTTTTGTTCGCGCTGATATTACCGCTATCTGTATGCAACATATTTAAGTACGCTGTTCATCTTATACTTCCAAGACGTTTCGAACATATTCCATCGCGTTGTTAAAAAACGGCAGTCGCAAGCATACACCGCCGGCTTAAGGCCCACCCCTGACCTGTGAAGTAGTTCATATCGCCTGTCTGGCTCTCAGTATCCCGTGAATGTCAAAACCAGTTAAGAATATAATGACAACGCCCTCAATCAGACGACCGCCACTTGTTTAGATAAGTCTGGGAATGAACTTGAAACGGTAAGAAAACATAGCTGTGCGAGGGCAATGAATTTTAGCGCCGTGCAAAAATAAACTTCACTAAAATCTGGCGCAATGCTGCGCCGGCAGCACATGGTGCGAAATCGCTTGGCAATTACATTCTGTAACTCTACCCGAAAATAAAAGAATGCGTTTAGAGTTCGGGCCTTGGTCAGAGCCCGAGCTGTCGAAGGAGTAAACACGAGTCGAAACATGAGTCTCGCGCGTTGCTTCCCTTGCGGATCTCCCTCTCTAAAAGCGGCGTCGGTCAAGGGCATCGGCGCAATTTCAAAGAATGAGCGCACCTTCGCAGCCTTCTTCGAGCATTCCCGAGAGAAGAGAGGGCAGTGGCTGCCGCACTTCCTTTGGTCGCGTCGCTGACGAGCTCCGCTAAGTTTGCTTTCGGGCTGAAGGCGCTAATCCTCGTGGACCGCGCACTGAGGGAGACCCGATTTCATCAACGGGCACGACGCTTCGGGCAGCACGGGTGCCACTTCTGACGTCATCTGGACGAGTTTGGACTGCACGACAGAGGACCTCCTATCTCTCCTGCCTCGCAGGACAGTGGCCTTTTGCGAAGCCAGGGACCTATTGCGCCACCAGTTTTCCAAAGGCTTCGAAGCGATTGCTGCACTAAATCGTCCAGCTCGTCCGACTATCTTCTGCGTTACTGGCAGTCAAGCACTCTAAGCATGGGTAATAGTTCCTCCACAAGAACCAGATCGCATGAGTGAAGTTGATATTGAATAAAGTGTGAAAAAAGGTACGCGTATATCGATCGTCGAAGGAAGCGTTGTGTTGCGTAAACACCCACAGGACTGCAGGAGTTGTGGCCGTGCCGCTATCCCCCCGCATAGAAATGGGTGTTGAAAATAGTAGCCGCTCACTAAGCCTATTATCTTATTCTCTTGCTAATTTATTGTTTTTGGTTACTTGCTTCCTCCTCGAATAACACGGCACTCGGAGCCTTTAAGGGCAAATACCCGAAGAAAATCATCTATATGTAATGACATGAACTCATCTTCCTTCGTTGAATTTTCCTGACGCAAGAAGGCGATTCGAGACACTGCTACGCTCTCCTAACCGATAACCCATTATACATCGTCGAAAAGAACCGAGGCTTCGTGAATGCAGTCAGGCTTTGTGCGGACTCAAAAGAAGGGGTGAATCCTTCAGTGCAAATAACAAAAAACTGACTATAGGGGCATAGGCAGAGAACTCTCATTATAAGCCACAGCACTGCAATAGTGTCACTAAAAGGGGAAAGGTCATTGTAAGACGTAGCTACGAAACGTACGTATACCACGAGATATCAGAAAGTAATCAGACAAAAGCGAGAAAACGCCATGCAATCGCAATCAGTACGCCACGTCCTGACGCACTCAGCAAATAAATTTAGACGATAATCTGCATTACCTTAAATAAGAATAACATTTCACCCTAATAAAAAAGCTCCGACTACATTGCCCAAGATCTTTAACACCTTATGTGAGCATGACAAGTCAGATGACAACGCACTCAGAATCTGTCCGTAGCTGACAGCTGCGCTCATAGCAGCTAAAAAAAGTTGCACTCTGTTGAGCAGATAAGGTTCGTTTGTATTGCGACCTGGCCTTAAAAAGCATTACGCATGGTTGCGACGAACAAGCTACAATCATTGTTTTTATGCAGTCCCAGCGGCAGCAGTCGATTCCTGCGCTATGCACTCATTTGCGGCAGCACGTCTTCCTTTTCTTGTGAGACCCGTTGCTGACCGCCGTGTTTTATCGTCCGCAATAAAGTGTGTTCTCGCCTAGCGTAAAAGCTACAGGCCAAGCAATCCTCGCAGTCTACAATCATTACAGGGTGACCCAAAATGGCCGATTACCTCAACCTTGAAGCTTTAGTGACACAAGGTACACAAAAAAAAAATATTAAGAAAGGAAAAAGCTCAAAGGCACTACTGCCACCGCGAAAACAAAAGGAAAGAATAAAGCGGAGGAGCAGTGGGAGATGCGCAAAGAGTTTCCCTGCTTGGCAGGAGCGCGACTTGTGGGCTCGTAAGGAAAGATTCCACGCTGTTTCCAGCGGGTCGAACGGCGAAATTTAGTCGCCCCGTCCAATTCATCCTTGTTGAGGGAGCCGAAGCGACGAGCTTTTAGAAGATAGGTTCTTAAATCAAGCGGTCTGTCTTTCGAACGCAAATGAACTTGCGACAACGACCTTGACAGCCTTAGCCTCGAAATTTTCTTATCGTTGTCGTTAAATTTGACGCGCGGAACTAAAACGAAATTTAGCAGGCAAGGAGGCTAATGCATTAACTACCGCCCTTTTAAGCAACAAGAATGAGCGGACAGAAAGGCGGTACGAAGGACTAGTGCGTGCGAATAGAAATTATGGGTGGTACTGCAGGAAAGCAGAAAAAAAAAATTAGGATATCCCATGTTGTCATTTCGCAACCAAACATCGTAGAACGGCCATTAAAGCAATAATTTAGGTTCGCCAGGGGCCAATAGGACCGTATTCGAATGCAGATGAGAGTCGCGTTGGTGTTGCCTTGGCACAGTCTATGTCGCCGAAGCCTTGAATTACTACTAGCAAAGCACTTCATGTATCTGCTATCCTTTCTGCAACGGCTTTACGTGTAGCTTTCGGTTGGAATGGGTAAACATGCAGATCAGGAAGCATTTACTCGTCTTTCCTCTTCTTTTATCTTCATTTGCACGTGACAAGCCATACTACCTGATACCGTAGACCGCGTGGATATACCAAATGCTTGGGAGACGCTCATCACAGTTAAGTAAGAGCTCGAGATAAAAAGATGACTTTCTCGGCAAAATTTTAAGAATATTAGGAGATATCTGAAAGCAGGTGAATCACATTAAACGATAACCTGGACGTTATTAGATATTTGTAGCTGACTATGAGCAATAGACATATCAGGTTTTAGAATTTTTAAAACGTGATTACTGACGGCGTTGTGAGAGAACAAAGTTCATTTGTTTCTCACGCAATTGGAAAATCACACGAGACCCACCCATGCACGCCACTCCGCGGTGCCTGCCTCACGTGTCGTTCGTCCCCTCTACAGTAAGATCAGTGAGTAGCGGAGAGCAGGTCACGTGGTCCGTGCAAAGTGGAGTGCCCCGTCTGACTTGCATACGTCGCAGTGCATGCGTATACAGCTGACACACGATTTACGAAGTGCCCGGGAAATGACGAAATATTTTTTAGCCACAACAACAAATACAACTTCGTTTTGAGAATTCTAAACGAAACAGGAAAGAGAAAAATCAGATATAGCTGCAACTAATGGCCAGCTGCAAATGTCTATTTGCAGCCAAGTGCCTGTATTTAATAGTTGAAAATTAAACTATTGGAGTTCAGCTAACTAGTTCGCCAAGAACGTTAACGTGATTCACCGGTTCTTAGGTGCACCAGCGCTGCCAATACATTGTCGAGATGCCTTCTTTTTGCCTCTAAAAGCGATTTTTTTTTTTAGAATTGGTGCCAGGCTTGCCTGAAACACCTGGTCGTTACTTATGAAACTTTGAACTTTGAATTATGCACTTGGCAGCAAAGTATGAACGTTTTATTTCCTTTATTATACAACGTCCCATTCTAAGCGGCATATATTTTTATGCTCCTAAAGAGTTGCTTCCTCGGGTCTTTAACGATGAATTGTTACGAGAGGGGACGCTATGGAGGTGGTGCAAACGAAGGTGGTGGTGAAAACCTTTGATGCCCAAAAGAGAGTTTCTTAGTATGAAGACCCCGCTACATGGTCAGGGTCCTTAGTCCGGGACACAGCACGATGAGGCCCTGGATCGCGACCGCTTTACTGGAGCCCTTTGAGCCTCCAGTGTGGAGCAGTTGAGGAGGGCACTCCTCTTGTGTAACGGTAGGAGAAAAAAAAAGGGAAGGTGGGGATTCTGAGCGCATGTCCGCACCATGTGATAGATATCGAAGGTGTCTCTCCAGTGCGAGCAACGCCCATCGATGTTGCGATTAAATTACTTGAGTCCGGCAGGACAGAGAAAAGTTCCTCACTGCAGGCCCCGCAGATTTGGCTGACGGAGGAAGGAAGGAAGGAAGGAAGGAAGGAAGGAAGGAAGGAAGGAAGGAAGGAAGGAAGGAAGGAAGGAAGGAAGGAAGGAAGGAAGGAAGGAAGGAAGGAAGGAAGGAAGGAAGGAAGGAAGAAAGGAAGGAAGGAAGGAAGGAAGGAAGGAAGGAAGAAAGAAAGAAAGAAAGAAAGAAAGAAAGAAAGAAAGAAGGAAGGAAAGAAAGAAAGAAAGAGAAAGAAGGAAAGAAGAAAGAAAGAAAGAAAGAAAGAAAGCAAGAAAGCAAGAAAGAAAGAAAGAAAGAAAGAAAGAAAGAAAGAAAGAAAGAAAGAAAGAAAGAAAGGAAGGAAGGAAGGAAGGAAGGAAGGAAGGAAGGAAGGAAGGAAGGAAGGAAGGAAGGAAGGAAGGAAGGAAGGAAGGAAGGAAGGAAGGAAGGAAGGAAGGAAGGAAGGAAGGAAGGAAGGAAGGAAGGAAGGAAGGAAGGAAGGAAGGAAGGAAGGAAGGGGGGGCAAAGCTACAGTAAAAACGTGCTGGCCGAAATTTTTTGGAACCATACTGGAGAGCTGCGATGTTATGGTAAGGTGTAAATAAGAGGACGTTGATTTCATTTCCTTGACAGATAAATCAATAGCCCCGCCAGAGGCAGGTGAACCTTCTTATTTGTCGCGTCATTGGGAGCAGAGTCAATGGAGCGCATTTGATCGCTTTGCTACGCCAGGTTGCGACCAATGGCATAGAAACTGTCGAAAGGGGCATCGTCGTAAAGAAAGAAAACGAAAGAACATAAAAAAGTTCAATTGAGAATAGGACGTGCAACTTGGGCTCAACGCAGGTATCGCAAGAAAACGAGGCGCATACTATCGAATGGGAATATTAAATTTGAGCCACTGTGCAATATTGAGCAGGCTGAAATAATCAATTTTGGAGTTGGGGCTCGCAACTTCAACGTAAAAAAAGCTGGTCTGCGTTCCTCGCGTCACCGTTACATATTTTCGCACCTCCGATACGTAGAAGCCTCGGTTTTTAGAAGGGCCTCAAAGAGAGGTCAATATTTTCCTCCCGCCAGAACGTTGCTGTATCGGACAAAAGCAGTGGAGAACAAAGCTAGACACTCCTCAAAGTTGTCCACATCCGAAAATGTTGGAAGGATTAACTTCACAAGCAATCGTCGCCACTGTAGCTCTGACCCCTCTTGTAGGGGAGCAAAAAGTCATTCTTGCGAGCTCAAGGTGCCACGCGCCAAGCGTCCAGGCAGATCGCCCAGTCCGAATAGTCGGCAGAATCAATGATCGTCGGTCACGACGTTGAAGTGGAATCCATACAGACGAGGTCGACGCTTCTGCACCGTGAAAGCAACAACTAGGAATTCCAGTTTAGTCGTCGTATATTCGCTCTCAATTTCAGTTAACGGGCAGCTCACATAGGCTATAACGTATGCAACGCCGCCGTGCTGTGGGACGAACATCAGTCTGGCACCAATACTATTGGCATCGGTGTGAATTTTAGTGCTAGCGCTGGGATCACAGAATCGTAAATGGGGGGCGAAGCAAGCGAAAATTTCAACTAATTGAAGAATGAATCAGCATGGTGTGCACATAAACTGAGAGTCCTTATGCAAAAGAGAAGTGGTGAGATCAACAAGTTGAGAAAAAGAAAGCTAGCAATCAAGTGGGGAAAACAGGAGGGCCGTAAGAGAAATTCCGTTCAGTCGACATTGCTGGCTGCAGCTAGTTTATGTGGGTTGGGCAGTATGTTTTTTTCGTTCCTTGATTTTTTGGTTTGATTTGTGGGGCTTAACGTCCTAAATATATTCATGCTATGAGAGACGCCGTAATGGAGGACTCCGGAAATTTCCGCCATGCGAGGTTCTTTAACGTGCAGAGACTTCGCACAGCACACTGGCGCCTTGCTTTTTGCCTACACCGAAAAGCTGCCAATGCCGGGATTCGAGTTATTTGATCCTTTATCGACGATATTTTTCGGTGAAGAATCAAAGAAAAATTCTCCAAAGTGACACGACTTATAATGCAGTCAGGCACAAAACGCAGTCGTTCATCGTGTTCTTGAAACATCTTGTCAAATATCAAGACCTCAATCTGATAGCACATGGATAATTTCCCCTTTGATTCTACAGAGGATCGTGTCCCCGTCATCGTGCCAGGCGCATTACACAAAACAGACGGTAATAATACATTGATATCGAGAACTCCACAGGGGCCCACGGAAGCTGTCTTCTCCCGGTCGGATGCTTGCACTGGGGCTTGCCAGTGCCTAGATCGAATATCAGGTGTCCAGAGAGAGTCAAGAGAATCAACAGGGACACCAGTACATTCATCGTGGCTACCGCATTCAATACGCGATAATCGGTGCTAAATCTCCATGAATTGTTTTTCTTACAGAGGTATAGACGAGGAATTGGGTCTGTACGAGACCGAAAGAATGTTGGTAGTGCGTCTTCCACCTCTGTTTGTACACAGCCGCCACACGGAACGCCAACGTTTTATTTTTACTTTTCTCGCAGAAATGTCTATCTTGTTCGGAAGCTTAGTGCTGCGATCTACTTTTGTGGCACGGGGCTTCTAAAACACATTGAACGTTTCCATGGATATTGCATTCTTTAAGCTTTTGCATTTGACTTTACACGCATGCGCACAAGCTTGTACAGATTTGAAGTGGCCTGGTCTGTTATCTGACACCGCTTCCTTTGCGAAGGGGTCACAAGAAGAGATTCTCTGCAGCGTGCCCGGTACGCCTGCAAAGTTGCATTATATGCAACTTTGCAACTTTGCGAAGCCTCGATATTTGTTTCATTGTCTTCCCCTTACTAAACCCTTTCGCCGACAGGTGAATAGAGAGAAAATTCGAAGCATTTTCTTTGTCCGAGTCAGAGGAAAGTTAGCGAAAACGCCGTTATTTAAGAAGAAAATACAGCCACCCGAGCGTTATCTTCCGGCGTCTCGAACACCAGCCCAGCTAGGCCGAAGCCTCGATATTTGTTTCATTGTCTTCCCCTTACTAAACACTTTCCCTGACAGGTGAATAGAGAGAAAATTTGAAGCATTTTGTTTGTCCGAGTCAGAGGAAAGTTAGCGAAAACGCCGTTATCTAAGCAGAAAATGCAGCCACCCGAGCGTTATCTTCCGGCGTCTCGAACACCAGCCCACCTAGGCGCCGACGTAAGCCGTAGTCCGTGCACCGCTGCTGGGGCAGGGGTGACGGAAGGCGGCGTCCACTGGTCAGTATCCGACTCGTGCGGCTGGTGTTGAGGGTGCGGAGGATCCCGCAGCAGATGCCGCGAGGCTGTGAGCTGCCGTCTCCGGCATACTTCTTGATCACTACCCGCCCGAGGCCGTTTTTCTAGTGGGAACATCCTGTGTTTCGCACATGGGAGCTGCAGAGCGCCACGTGATTTATGCAAAAGAAAGTCGGAGGAGTGAATTAAAGGGGCATCATGCGAACCAATGCGTAACTCGCATCTTCCACATTTTCTTTTTGTGCTTCTCGTCTGGTGGACGTTCGAAAGACAACAACAAAAAAAAAGAAGTTAACCTCGAGTAGAGATTGCTCGTTCTTACCGCCGAAGCTACGAGGCAGCAGAACCCGGGAAAGCGAGAAATGCCGGGAGCACGAACGGTGCCGGAGCCAGGATGGCGTGCCACACGTGCATGGCTGTGCGGAATGCAGAGAATGCTTCTTCCCCGCAAAAGGCCTCAAAGGAATGCTTTATGCGAAGCATGCTGACGACCAACGAGGGGGACACGCTTTCAAGGCAGGAGAATCCGAAATTGGCGGTGCGTGCTCGAGCGCATCAGTGCTGGTTTAGAAAATAGCATTTGATCTCTACGGTGCAACGCTCCGAGAAAATGGTCTCCCGTACTTGAAGACTGCAAACTCGTACTTTGAGCCTCACTTTCTAGCAAAGCGTTATTTATTTATTTATTTATTTATTTATTTATTTATTTATTTATTTATTTATTTATTTATTTATTTATTTATTTATTTATTTATTTATTTATTTATTTATTTATTTATTTATTAGAAAGATGAAAGAAATTATGGCCCTGTGACCTGTGTCGAAAGTAGACCCCGAATACTGTCGTCAAGGGGGCAATATATACTCCCATCGGCTAAAACATCTCTCGTGCTCACCCTGGCGGTATCACTTTGTCACTTATGTTGTTGCCTTGTAGCAGTAAATTGGGGCTTCATTAACCCTTACTAAGCTAAGACGTTGAATCCTGCGCTAAGTAAGAAGAGCTCAAGCTTAGTCATGTAAAATAATCTCTGCGTGCCAGGTGATTCCTCCTCTCCCGACATAACGGCCATTAAAAAATATGCGTAGGATGAAACACTTTGTGGCGCTTCATCTGGTGACTCCGACCTCATAGTTTGGTGTGAATAAACATTGAAGACGCTAAAACCTTTCGGAATCCTTATATTTAAGCGTAAAATGATTGAAAGGCCGTATCATTTCACTGTTTATACAGGCTTTAAATGTTTTGATGTAGTTAGATTGAAATCGGATTAAAACACTGCCTTACTGTCTCACGGAGTATTCCTTTAAATTATTCATTTGCAAAAATTATTAATCCAAAAACATTTCTTGGCTTATGAGTGGTGTGGACAGAGCGTGTCATCGGAAGCTGTGGACGCAGCGTATTCATGAGATTCTGCGACAGAACGTGTACGCACGAACTGTCAATCATCAATTGCCATCGTAATTAATGAAGCAGATATGTAAATATTAACGATAATAAAACCAGCGAACGTTTAAATGGTTAGTTAATAATTAAGTGAACGAATTAAGCTGTGGATCGAAAGAAGTGTGGATAGACCGTGTCCGCAAGAGCTGTTATCAGAACGTGTCCGCACGAATAATCGGATCATCGTCATCATCATTAGCCGGACCACTGCAGGGCGCAGGCTCTTCACTATTCCTCCCCATTAACTAGGTCCTGAGCTATTTGCGTCCACTTGACCCCTGCGAACTTAACCTCAGCGGCGCACCTAACTTTCTGCCGTCCCTGCTACGATTTCCATCCCTTGGAATCCAGTTTGTTACCCTAAGCGACCATCGGTTATTCACTCTTCGCACTACATATCCTGCCCATGCCCATTTCTTCTTCTTGATTTCCACTGGAATGTCAGTAACTTGAGACGTTTATCTGACCTACTCTGCACGCTTCTCATCTCTTAACTTTGCACCTTCCATTTTTCGTTCCACAGTCCTCTGTGTTTTCCTCAACTTAAGTAGAACCCTTTTCATTAGCCTCCAAATTTCAGCCTCATAGGTGGGTACAGGTAAGATGCAACTGTTACATAATAATCTCTTCAGCGATACCGGTAAGCTGCTAAACATAATCTACGAGCACTTGCCAAATGCGCTCCATCCCCAATCTTATCCACCTAGTTGTTTCCCTTCGGTGGTCCGCATCTGCGGTTACAACTTTTCTAAACTAGATATATCCGCGTACCACTTTGAGTGCTTCTCTACCTATTGCAAACTGCAGTTCCTTTCCGGAGCTCTTAAACATTACGTTGGTCTGCTTTATATTAGATTAAGGCTTACCTTTTTGTTTTTTGCTGTCTAGGGCATTAATCATTCTTAACAAATTGCGAAGAATCGCAAAGAATAACTAGGTAATTTGAACAAATTGGCATTTAGTCTTATTCAGTTTGGCCAACTCGATGGGAAACTCCAAAGGATGATGGGCTAGCCCCAATGTTTGGCGTGCTTGACCCTCAAAATTTGACCTTGTCCCAATTTGACTAAAATCAATGTCTAAATAAATTCACGGCCAATTCAGTGATGACCTCCAAATCGGGATGGGGAACATTTCAATTTGGCCCCCCAGGCTACCAAAATTTGACCTCGTCAAAATTTGACCAAACCTGATATGTAACCTAATTCGAGTATGGCCAATTCATTGGTCACCTCTAAACGGGGATAGGCCACGCCCGAAATAGGGCCCCATGGACACCCAAAATGTGATCTCTTCAAAGTTTGACTAACGCTGATATTCAACCTAATTCGAGTAGGACCAATTCAGTGGCAACTTCCAAATTTTAACGGGCCACCCCCAAAATGCGGCCCCTGTGATCCGAAAATTAGTCTTCGTCCGAATTTGACTAATGGAAACACGAAGTAAGCAACGATTTAAGCACCGAAACGCAGAACTGAAAATGCAACTAGGCACTCGCAATGGTTTCGCATTTTTGCACATAAGTAGACTTAGGTGTACCACTCTATCTTTACCCCGCCAGGGTGGCGCAGTGGTCACGGCACTCGAACTTTGTTCCCAAGGACGCGGGATCGAATCCCGGCCTCGGCGGCCGGTTTTCTATGGAGGCGAAAAGTAAGGCGCCCGTGTGCTGTGCGATGTCAGTGCACGTTAAAGAACCCCAGGTGATCGAAATTTCCGGAGCCTTCCCCTACGGCGTCTCTCATAGCCTAAATAGATAAATAGATAGATAATGTTTATTTGAGTGTGCCTCAACAGCCAAGTGGCCTAAAGGAGCGCACACTAGGTCAGATACATCAGAACACTTAATAACATTTAAAACCAGGCATGAAAACAACAATTAGGCAAATATGCCCGTGTCAATAAACGTTTTGTTATACAAGATTTGTATACGAGTCATTGGACAGTTGGCGTGCAAATCTGGATAAAATGTGTCAAAACATTTTGCAGCCTTTGCATGCGGCACACGAAAATTCAGTGACATCAGTAAGGTCTCACAGTTTATGAAACCTCGAACAATTTTTTGCAGAAACTGCATGTCACGTATGAGTCGCCTGTCGCCAAGAGTACACATATTGAGGTCTGCCAAGAGAGAATCGTCATCGTAGAAACGGCGGCGTCCAATATATCTATCATAAAAGATGCGTATGAACTTACGCTGGACATTTTCAACTTTTGCGCAATAGGTGGCAGATACGTTATTCCAGGCTACTGACGCGAAGGCTACTGACGCGAACTCAAGACGCGGTCTCACATGGGCACAGTATAGAGTGCGTAGACTTTCGTACCGTTGAAATGCTTTTGTTAGTCTAGAGATAAGACCGATATATGTCTCAATGCTCGTAACACAATTGAATTTACATGCAATCTAAAATCAAGTCTTGAATCAACAACAACACCAAGGTCTCGTACGTGGGCCACACGAGAAATATGATCCGCCAGAAGTGTATAATCAAACACAACTGCGTCGCGTTTCCTAGTTAGAGACAAGACGGAAGTCTTCTTAATATTCAACTTAAGCGATTCAACAAACACAATTTCTCAACGTTGTTAATGTCAGCTTGCAATTTGCGGCAGTCCTCAATATCTCCAATATTACGAAATAATTTGAAATCATCTGCGAAGTGCAAAATTCTGGAGTTTTTGACATGTAACGGCAAATCATTAACAAACACTAAAAACAACAACGGTCCTAAGCTGGAGCCTTGAGGCACTCCCGAAGATGATAGAAATTCGTTGGACACACAGCCGGAAAATCGGACCATGTTACGGCGGCTGCCAAGGTAGCTTTTGAGCCACCTAAAGTATATGGGGCAAAGTCCGTATTTTTCTATCTTCATCAAAAGTACCTCATGGGAAACCGTATCGAAAGCTTTAGTCATGTCAAAGTAGACTGCGTCTACCTGACCGCGATTAAATACATGTGGGCCAGTATAATCAAGAAAGCTGCATAAATTCGTTTCCACAGATCGACCTTTTAAAAACCCGTGCTGCAGAATTGAGATCTTCTGCTTGAAGTATGAGCCCATGCGTTCGTACATAACCATTTCAAAAACTTTCGCGAAAGAACAAATCAGTGACACAGGTCGAAAGTTGTTCACATCACAAGCATCGCCAGACTTGAATACAGGAACAACTACTGACAATTTCCAATGACAAGAAAAAACACCAGTTCGCAATGATAAGTTGAACAAATGCGCTAAAACAGGGCCAAAAATGTAAGCGCATCCTTTGATTACGAAGCTGGGAATTTCATCAACTCATGTTGAAAGTTTTGGCTTAAGTTTCTGAATCGCCAAAAGAACCTCATGCTCGGTAACATTATCATAAGCCAAGCAGTCAGCGCTGTCTTCAGAAGTGATAATAGCAGGTGCGTTATCATGCCGCACAAAACAAGAGCTGAAGTGATCAGCAAAAGCTTGGCACACATCTTAAGGTTTAAAACAGATACCATCGCGCGTCTTTATCACAGCAGCACTAACCTTATCATTTCTTTGCTTGCGCACAAAATCCCAAAAACTGTTCGGTTCCTTTTTAAAGTTCTGTTCAAGAAGTTTGTGGTACTCGACGTCATCACGTGCAATCAGCTTTTTCCCAATTTTTCTGCAAAATGAATATCTTTGGTACCAATACTCACTTTCTGATTTCACGTAGAGTTTATGATACTTCTGTTTTTTCTTCAAGTAATGTCTCAAATCGCGCGAGAACCAGCAAGGAAATCTACACTTCTTCGATTTACGGCGTGGTATACATGTTTTCATTATACCCTGTACAACTGATGTAAGTAGCTCGACGCCTGTGTTTACATCATCAATCTCAAACAATTCTGACCAGTCGTAGACCTGAAGATCATTGTACAGCTTCAGGTAATTGCCATACGCGTATCTAAATATTTCTGGCACCATCTCACGCACTGAACGAAAAGACAAAAAGAACGACAAGGTAAACGGGCAATGATATTTGTCTATCAAAACAAGAGGATCGCGCACCGCTTGCACGCCAAACGCTTGGGACGTTAAACCCCACTAAACCAAACCAAAACAATCTATTATTGCGAAAGCAATACTACGCCAGGTTCCAGCCCGTCGCGTAGTCCGCGGCCGCAGTGACGAATGAGCTTGAACAGCCGCGAAGAAGAGGAACAAGAACACGAAGAAGAAGAAGAGGAACGCTCGGTCAGCCGCAGCTAATGCTTTAGCTCCATATTCTGTTCAGCAGCGTTGAACCCTTCTCATTTTTTTTCCTTTTCGTTTTCCCTCATACGAAGCACTTTAGGACTAATAAAAATTGATTAAAAAATTTTTGAGAGGGAGTCTTTGTACATACTTTTCCAAAAATTGCGAAACGGCAACATAACCATCAATATATCCGCAAATCCTCCCTCGCCAGGATTGAATATTTTGCTATTTATTTTCAAAAACGCGCCGAACTGGGTTTGTATGTTAGTCTTAATTACTCACTTTAAGCCCATGGTAAACATTAGAAGCAAAATTGTGTTACCCATCATAACCTTAGGTCTTAGACCACTTCTCGTAATACGTTGAAAAAGTACCTTGCAATATTCCAGAGTTTCCCCACAGTTGTTCTCGAAAATGTAGCCCATTAGTTCTGCACGGTAACTTTAACCACTCCGTACGAGCCAGGGCTCGTTTCAAACCCCTCTACAGGCATAACAAATTTACAGAAATTTGGTTTGGCAAATCTAGACAGCAATGTTGGCGGAAGGCTGCACAGACAGCCACCCTATTACAAGCACAACTGCAGGCAGGAGGGTTGCGCAAGAGGTAGTTCGATCAAAGCTGTTGCTATCTTATCGTATGTTATCTTAGGCGGCGGCCTAAGATAAGTGATACCAGCCGACTTGTCCGAGGTAGGTTCACTGTCGGTGGCATAGTTGCAGTTTATCGTCGCACGCAATCATTCCACAAAGCATGCAGTGCCATTCAAACGCAATGTACAAGGAACACGACTTTTAAAAAGGGAATTAGAGGAAAAAGGCATTATTTACAACGCAGCATTCAGGCGCTAAATATTCAAGCACCTAAAAGAAATAAAACTGGCGGGGAGAATTTATACCGAAATAAAAAACGACAAAGGACAAACCAAGAGCACAACATGCGCACATTGCGGAGAAAAGTAGAAATGTCTGATGCATAAATGCCCCGAGAAATGCCTTCGTCTGATTGCCGTCAACAGCAAGATTCTTAGATCTGCACGACCTTTACACGCATGACTAATGGCACAAGGATAAACGGCGAGAAACAAGCGACGGGGGGAGCAACTCTGGCTACACTTTCCGGCGAACAAGCTCCAGTGTCATTCTGCAATATACGTGAAAGCTCGTGGGCAGATGAACGTCGCTCGCCGAGGACAGCAATATAGCTCGCGAACACGCCGTTGTACGGAGACAGAATTCTTGTGGACTCTTTGAGAGAGGGAAGGCACCGCTCTGCTCGCCCTCTGTGCCGACAGCCGCTCGGAGTCGTTGCGGGCTGACCCGAGTGTCTCAGGTCATAAATTGAAACTGGTAAGCCGCAAACTCTGGGAGAGCGGGTACGAAACTTGCCAGCGACGTCAGTGTTTGCCATCCTGCTACCTCGGAACTGCTGCGGTCTTGCTCACTTCGACGTCGCCGGCACTTCAGTCTTCAAAGCTAACTTGTTGAGATTGTGGCTGAAGGACTGCGCGCTTCAGGAAGGCACGCCTTTGTGTTGGCAGACGCGGTTAAGCACGTTCTTTCGTTCGTCATTCGTTCGTTCGTTTGTTCATTCGTTCACAATATGGTTTAAATAAGGTGGCACTACTTTATTAATAACTAACTGCACTCTAGTAGAGCTGCAAATGTACATTACAGAACTACAGCAGAGAAAGTGGATAAATAATCCCAAACTTCCACTTTTTCACAGCATAAAATGTTGATACTGAAGTCCACAAATAAAACAGATTTAGTCCACACAACTCCAGTGCCGCCAAGTTTCACTAAACTCTTCAAGAAATCTTGGAAGGCTGCACTAGGGCAACCGATAACGTGATAACAGGTTCACAGAAAATATTGCTTAAACACTTTGAGCAACAGAGATTCCGCATGCACAAAACAAGCATCAGCTTAGTGCAACGAAATGTACGGAATAGCCCTGAGAGGTACACGTATCGAGGGAAGCCTGAGGAGCGTCGATTTCTGCTACCAAAAAAACGTCTGAAATGACAGATGCCGACTCAGCTGTAAACTTAATCTCTTCGGAGTATTTACGCAGACTTCAAATATTCACAATCGCACAAGTGAAGCTGTCTTCAGAATTGTATCCAAAATATTTTTTTTATTATAATCCGGTAGTTCACAGAATGAAAAACACATGCTGGGTAAACCATGTTTTCCAGGTCTCCTTGTTTAAAAGCTCGAACTAAAGGCGTTGTTTGTTCACAAATTCACAAACATTTCCTCCTTTCATCCAATACCATTTTTAGCCTTCTCCCGTCCCTTCGTTTTTGTCTTCCAGAAAGGGTCACAGTGGGAATGATTTCTGCTTATGAGTTGATTCAGCTCTTCGCGTGATTCAAATTATTTTTCCTTCCAAATCGCTGGAATAAAGTGAACCAAGGCCCCAGATGTGCCGTTAACTTTCGTTTCCAGGTGGTGTGCAGCCGCATTGTCGTCAGACGCAAAGCCTGCCAATTTCATTAATAAAGCCGGTTGCATGAGTGTTTCTTTAATATTTCGCTGCGATTATCTAGCAGAAAATGAATATCAAGATTCTTTCGCCAGCTGTACTGCTCAGTTTCATAAGAGTAAAATATTAATAATAATATCATTCAGTTCAGTTCAGTCGTTCAGTCGTGCCCGACTCTTCGTGACCCTATAGACCATATCACGCCACGCTTTCCAGTCTCTCACTATCTTGCTAACATCACATAACTTCATCTGCAGCGCCTCGAGGATGCCATCTAACCATCGCGTTCGCTGCCTACCCTTTCTCCGGTGACCCTCAACCTTTCCCAACATCAATTCTTTCTCCAGCGACTCCTCTCTTCTCATCAGATGACCAAAGTAGCTGAGCTTTAACTTTAGAATTTGACCTTCCAATGAGCAGTCAGGGTTTATGGTCGGCAATATCGACTGATTTGATCTTCTGGCAGCCCAAGGAACTCTCAAGAGTCTCCGCCAGCACCACAATTCAAACGCGTCAATTCTTCAGCGGTCAGCCTTCTTCACAGTCCAACTCTCGCATCCATACATCACAATTGGAAAGACCATAGCACGAGTTATACGGATCTTGGTTGGCAGACTAATGTCTCTGCTCTTTACTAGGAGGTCAAGTCTAGCCATGGCTCTCTTTCCCAGAAGCAGGCGCCTCCTAATTTTATGGCTGCAGTCTCCTCCCGGGGTAATCTTGGAGCCCCCCCCCCCCCCAAAAAAAAAAATAAAAAAAAATGTCACAGTTTCAGCTTCTTGTCCCTTGATGCTCCAGGACTTGATAGGGCAAGACGCCATGATCTTTGTCTTTTTAATGTTCAGTTTAAACCCGAACCTCTCACTCTCTTCTTGTACGCGCATCAGAAGTCTCTTGAGTTCCTCTTCACTTACTGCCATTAAAGTGGTATCATCTGCATATCTAAGTTGTTGATACGTTTTCCAGCAATCTTCACTCCAGCTGAAGACTCGTCCAGGCCGGCCTTCCTCATGATGCACTCTGCATATAGGTTAAATAGGCAGGGCGACAGTACGCAGCCTTGCCTCACTCCTTTCTCAATCGGAAACCAATCAGTAAGACCATTTCCAGTTCTGACTGCGGCCTCTTGCCCTTCATACATGTTCCTGAGGAGACGGATGAGGTGAATTGGAACTCCCATCTCTTGGAGAGCTTGCCACAATCTGCTGTGATCTACGCAGTCAAACGCTTTCGCATAATCAATAAAGCAGAAGTAGATGGGTTTCTGGAACTCTCTTGCTTTTTCAATGACCCAGCGAAGGTTTACAATTTGGTCTCTAGTTCCTCTGCCCTTGCGAAACCCAGCTTGCACGTCCGGAAGCTCCCGACCCACATACTGCTGCAGCCTACCTTGGAGGATTTTCGACATCACCTTGCTAGCATGCGAAATAAGCGCGATCGTGCGGTAGTTGGAACAATTTTTGCCACTGCTTTTCTTTGGAATGGGGATGTAAACTGACCTCCTCCAATCCTGTGGCCACTGCAGGGTTGTCCAAATCTTCTGACATAATGTATGCAGAATGTTAACAGCGTCATGGATGAGGTTTTGAAGCAACTCAGCTGGAATGCCATCAATTCCGCTAGCTTTGTTCTTAGCAAGGCTGGCTAAGGCCCATTCAACTTCACTCTTCAGGATGCCCGGCTCGAGATCAGTAATCACAACTGTCTTATGCTGGGTTTGCACATCGGGGTCCTTCTTTTACAGTTCTTTTGTGTATTCCTGCCACCTCTTCTTTATCCCTGAGGCTTCAGGGAGGTCCCTGCCTTGTTTGTCCTTTATCACGCCCAGCTTAGCGCAGAAGCTTCCTTTGATATCTTTGATTGTCTTATACAGAGCTCTTGTGTTCCTCAATTGGCTTTTGTCCTCAACTGCTTGGCATTGTATGTTCAAGAAGGCATTCTTATCTCTCCTTGCTATTTTCTGAAAATCCGCATTGGGAACCTTGTATCTTTCTCTTTCCCCCA